>NC_090653.1:258453310-258670810 GCF_040937935.1 Hyperolius riggenbachi
AGAAGCCATTCTCTACCAGGAAAGTGTTGTATGGCTGTCATTCCTTATCAGTGAGGGACTGTCTAATCCGACTGGGTCCTGACTGGAGAGATTTGCATAGCTGAAGTTTAACTCTTTCAGGCAAAGAAAGGAGAAAAGAAACAGCATAGTTATTTGTGTACCTGGCACTGTACATACACATGTCTATCTCACTTCAGGTTTCCTTTAAATAAAATGATTGTCTTGCTTGTTAAGTTGTACCGTTCATGGGCACCTTATGGCAGATCACATGTATTCTCATTTATAGAGAGCACAGTCTCATGCAAAAGCAGCTGTCTAGTGGTCTGAGGAAATGGGACCTGACACTCAGCTACTATACTGCATTCAGCCAAGCACTGAAGATAGAAGAATATATACAGCATACATGTTAGACTCTGGCCTGCAAGTGGTTTCCCCACTCTGCATTATATTTGGCCCACTAGTACTAGGAGCTAAAACTATGAAGCTACGCGGAGAAGGGAGAGGGGGCACCAGACAACTATATAGGGGATCCAATAGACACCAGGGAACTGTATAGGGGAGGAAAGTGACCACTAGACACCAGGGAACTATATAGGGGATGAAAGTGACCACTAGACACCAGGGAACTGTATTGGGGAGGAAAGTGACCACTAGACACCAGGGAACTATATAGGGGATGAAAGTGACTACTAGACACCAGGGAACTGTATTGGGGAGGAAAGTGACCACTAGACACCAGGGAACTATATAGGGGATGAAAGTGACTACTAGACACCAGGGAACTATATAGGGGATCAAAGTGACCACTAGACACCAGGGAACTATATAGGGGAGGAAAGTGACCACTAGACACCAGGGAACTGTATAGGGGAGGGAGGACCACTAGACACCAGGGAACTGTATAGGGGAGGGAGGACCACTAGACACCAGGGAACTGTATAGGGGAGGAAAGTGACCACTAGACACCAGGGAACTGTATAGGGGATGAAAGTGACCACTAGACACCAGGGAACTGTATAGGGGAGGAAAGTGACTACTAGACACCAGGGAACTATATAGGGGATGAAAGTGACCACTAGACACCAGGGAACTGTATAGGGGATGAAAGTGACCACTAGACACCAGGGAACTGTATAGGGGAGGAAAGTGACTACTAGACAACAGGGAACTATATAGGGGATGAAAGTGACCACTAGACACCAGGGAACTGTATAGGGGAGGAAAGTGACTACTAGACAACAGGGAACTATATAGGGGATGAAAGTGACCACTAGACACCAGGGAACTGTATAGGGGATGAAAGTGACCACTAGACACCAGGGAACTGTATAGGGGAGGAAAGTGACCACTAGACACCAGGGAACTGTATAGGGGAGGGAGGACCACTAGACACCAGGGAACTGTATAGGGGAGGGAGGACCACTAGACACCAGGGAACTATATAGAGGATGAAAGTGACCACTAGACACCAGGAAACTGTATAGGGGATGAAAGTGACTACTAGACACCAGGGAACTGTATAGGGAAGGAGGGGGCAATTAGACACCAGGGAGCTGTATAGGAAGGGAGGGGGGACCACTAGACATGGAGGTTGGCCCTCAACTTGGTCCCAGTGTTCTGTTTCGGCCCACTGTGTATAGGAGTTTGACACCCCTGATATAGAACACATATTACTCACAGCCAGTTGCTCACTGATGGAGTTGGACTTGGCTCGAACAGCTGGCTCTCTAGTGAAGAGGTACAAGCAGGTAAGAAAAATCAGTATAATATATGACCAACACAATTACAGAATAACTCACAGAAATACTGTATATACTAGGCGTAGCTCATCCAATCACGTAACACCAGACCTGCATAAACACAGGACTAGGAACTTACCCGGGCTTGGGCGGCACGGAGGTTGGTGCTTGAGGGAGGGACTCTGTGGGAATACTGTCTGTGATGGACACGGGGGAGTCACGGGAACCAATGCTCTGCCGGTCCACGCCAATATCCTTCTGCTTCATCTGAAATGAGGACAGTTATGGTCTGTAGACATTGCTGGTCAGAAAACTCTCCAGATCTGTATGCATGTTGGATTATTGTGGCTCTGTACAATTATCAAGCTGACATCATTGCATTCCAGCAAATCTGAGGGTGTGTTAAGCTATCAAGAGAGGATTTGCATATCCAGCAGTGATGCATTGTGGGAGCCATATGCTCACTCCACCCTGAATAATCGTAAATACCTTCTGTTTTAAGAAGGCCAACTTTTGTTTTTTCTAACATTTTAGTAAGAGGGCTTTATGATCCTTTGCAGCCCCTTACACACTCCATACACTGGTCAATTGCCACCAGATCGACCAGCAGATAGATCCCTCTGTGATCAAATCTGATCAAAGAGGGATCTATTGGCTGCCTACACTGCAAACAGATTTTGAATTGATTTCACTATGAAACTGATTCACAATCTGTGGAATTGCCGCTGCCGCCCCCCTGCATACATTACCTGATCCGGCCGACGCGAGTCCCCCGGTCTCCGCTCCCTCTTTTACGTGGCTGGGCTCCAGCTTCACTTTACTTCCTGTCGGGGAAAGTTTATACAGTAGAGGGCGCTCTACTGTTTAATTAAACTTCCCCGGATAGTAAGTGAAGCCAGCCGGAGCCCTGGAGCCCAGCGCGGAGAAGAGACAGCAGGGACAGCGAGGACACGCGCCGGCGGAACAGGTAATGTATTACCGCTAGCGTCGGTCTTCGGACATTCGAACGTCGCTATCGACGCACTCTCGACCAGCCGGCGATCGAAATCTTCCACGTGGACAGAGCGACAGGAACGATCGATTTTGGATGGAAATCAATCGTTTGGTCAGCGTTTGCGCAACGATTTCACAGCAGATTCGATCACAGTGATCGAATCTGCTGTATATCGGCAGGAAATAGTATAAGTGTATGGGTGGGCCCCTTTAGGAGTTCTGGTTCACCATGACCTTGCTGGGTGCTCTGTAACTCTGTGTGCTTCAAGCCCTACTCCATAGAGCCACATTAATCCATGCCATACACTGATGAGAATCAACCAATCCAAAACAGTCTGTATGCATGTTGGGTTATTGTGGCTCTGTGCAATTAACAAGCTGACACATCACTGCATTCCAGCAGATCTGAAGGTGTGTTTACCTTACAGTGACAACAATGAGTGACTTGCATATCCAGCAGTGGTGCATTGTGGGAGACATTTGCTCACTCCAACCTGAATAATCACAAATACCTTCTGTTTTAACAAGCAAACTTGTTTTTCCAGATTAGAGAGCAAAAGTTTTTATCAGTCATCCTCTCCAGCTGGATTTAAAGGGAAACTGCACGACGTGTGAAACAGTTAAATAAAAGTGCCCTCCCCCTTATATCCGCATCAGAGAGAGAGTTACACACCATAAGAGAAATTAAGAGTGCCCCTCTTCTTATATCAGTTATTGGTATGTACCTTCAAAAATCATGTTTTCCGTTGCTTATAAAGATTGCTGAAAAGGCTGATCTTAAAATAGTTGGAATGGGCTTTCGGAAAGTGTTATTACACCGCCTGCAATGTGAATTATAATAAGCAGTTTCTCACAGGCAGCTCCCAACCATTCTACTATCTTTAAAGATAGCAGTTTTGTTCTTTCAACTGTCCATCAACAAAGTAATTAACGGTATTTCCCGACTTAAATAGGTGAGGCAGACATTTGATTGCAGTGCATGATGAAAATTATAAAAAAAAAAAAGAAAAAAAAAACTTGTTATAATTTACAGCTTGCAACAACAAAAAAAAAAAAATCGTAAGCGTTTAACTGAATGTCAAATTTTATGACACCTTAAAGAGAACCCGAGGTGTGTTTAAAGAATGTTATCTGCATACAGAGGCTGGATCTGCCTATACAGCCCAGCCTCTGTTGCTATCCGAAACCCCACTAAGGTCTCTCTGCACTCTGCAATCCCTTATAAATCACAGCCGTGCTGTGAGGCTGTGTTTACATCTGTAGTGTCAGTCTCAGCTGCTCCCCTGCCTCCTGCATAGCTCCGGTCTCTGCCCGCATCCCTTCCCTCCAATCAGCAGGGAGGGAAGGGATGCAGGCGGGGACTGGAGTTCTGCAGGAGGCGGGGAGAGCAGCAGACTGACACTATAGAGATAAACACAGCCAGCTCTGACAAGCAGAATGGCTGTGATTTATGGGGGATTGCAGAGTGCAGGGGGACCTTAGGGGGGTTTGGGATAGCAACAGAGGCTGGGCTGTATAGGCAGATCCAGCCTCTGTATGCAGATAATATTCTTCAAACCCACCTCGGGTTCTCTTTAAAGAGACTCCGTAACAAAAATTGCATCCTGTTTTTTATCATCCTACAAGTTTCAAAAGCTATTCTAATGTGTTCTGGCTTACTGCAACACTTTCTGCTATCACAGTCTCTGTAATAAATCAATGTATCTTTCCCCTGTCAGACTTGTCGGCCAGTGTCTGGAAGGCTGCCAAGTTCTTCAGTGTTGTGGTTCTGCTATGAACTCCCACTTTCAGGCCCCTCTCTGCACACTGCCTGTGTGATATTTAGATTAGTGCAGCTTCTCTCTGCTCTCGTATCTTTTACAAGCTGGATAAAGTGTCCTCTGAGCTGGCTGGGCTTTTACATACTGAGGAAATTCAGACAAGGGCAAAGCTGTTTGCAGGAAGAAAAGAGCAGCCTGAAACTTCAGTGCATGAGAGCAGAAGGGGGAAAGAAACACACAAATGATCTCTTGAGATTCAGAAGTAAGGCTGTATACAGCCTGCTTGTGTATGGATGTATTTTCTATGTGTGGACATACTGTACATCAACCTACTTCCTGTTTTGGTGGCCATTTTGTTTGTTTATAAACAAACTTTTTAAAACTGTTTTTAACCACTTTTAATGTGTCGGGGAGCGGCGAAATTGTGACAGAGGGTAATAGGAGATGTCCCCTAACGCACTGGTATGTTTACTTTTGTGCGATTTTAACAATACAGATTCTCTTTAAGGAGTTCAGTTTTGAAGGTGGACTCTGCATATTTCAGCCTCGCCCACCCAACACAGGGTTAGGAGCACAGGGAAAAAAAAAAAAATAAAATTGGAATCGCATTTAGTTTGCAAGAGGCCTTACGTGAGCTAAAGTTGAGATTTACTTACTTGGCTCTTCTTCCAGTCCCCTGCAGTCTATCAGGCCCATCCGCTGTCCTCCTGGTCCACATCTTGCCCGGTCGCAAGCTATGTGCAATGTATAGGCCAGGCCACATGCCTCCAGTAACACGTGCCTGCAGTCGGGAGTGTTCTGCACATGCCCAATTTGAAGTTATACAAGGAGACGTGCACAACCAGGACAGCGCTTGCAGTGACAGCGACAGGACGCAGCAGGTCGGGAGGACAGTGATGGACCTGAAGCAATACAGGGGACTGGGAGCAGCCCCAGGTAAGTTCATTTACATTTTTTTCCTCCCCATTTAAGATTTTATTTAAAGAGGAACTGTCGCGAAAATCTTAAAATTTAAAAACACATACAAATAAGAAGTACATCTCTTCCAGAGTAAAATGAGCCATAAATTACTTTTCTCCTATGTTGCTGTCATTCACAGTAGGTAATAGAAATCTGACATTACAGACATATTTTGGGTTAGTCCATCTCTCCATGGGGGATTCTCAGCATGGCATTTATTCTTTATAAAGACATTCACTGAAAAACATTTATACAAAGATGCTGGCCAGCCTCCCTGCCACTATTTTGGCAGTTGGACGGAGCAACTGCCATTTACTAAGTGCTTTTAAAAATAAAGAAAACCCTGAGAACCCCATATGAGAAGATAGGTTAGTCCATAATCTGTGGGTAACAGCAACATAGGAGAAAAGTAATTTATGGCTCATTTGACTGTAAAATTTAAAATATGTGCAAACAGACAAATAAGAAGTACTTTTTTTCCCAGAGTAAAATGAGCCATAAATGACTTTTCTTCTATGTTGCTGTAACTTACAGTAGGTAGTAGAAATCTGACAGAGGTGACAGGTTTCATAGGGGATTCTCAGCAAGGCTTTTATTCTTTATAAAGATATTCCTGAAAAAAGGATTTAAACAATGATGCTGGCCAGCTTCCCTGCTCGCTGCACAGTTTTTTGGCAGTTGGACAGAGCAACTGCTATTCACTAAGGCCTGGTGCACACCAAAAAACGCTAGCAGATCCGCAAAATGCTAGCAGATTTCGAAACGCTTTTTATTCTTTTTCTGTAGCGTTTCAGCTAGCGTTTTGCGGTTTTCTGAAGCGTTTTTGGTGTAGAAGATTTCATGTATTGTTACAGTAAAGCTGTTACTGAACAGCTACTGTAACAAAAACACCTGGAAAACCGCTCTGAAGTGCCGTTTTTCAGAGCGGTTTGCGTTTTTCCTATACTTAACATTGAGGCAGAAACGCATCCGCAATCCAAAATCTGCAGCAGCCCGGGAGTATGTGTTTCTGCAAAACGCCTCCCGCTCTGGTGTGCACCACCCCATTGAAATACATTACCCTAGCGGATCCGCACCCGCAAGCAGATCGCAAACCGCAGCGGAAACGCTCCGGTGTGCACTAGGCCTAAGTGCTTTTGAAAATAAATATATCCCTGAGAATCCCCTATAAAGAGATGGACTAGTCCAAAACATGTCACTTCTGTCAGATTTCTACTACCTACTGTGACAGCAACATAGGAGAAAAGTAATCTATGGCTCATTTTACTCTGGGAAAAATTTACTTATTTCTATATGTTTATACATATTTTAAATTTTACAGTTTTTCGCTGTAGTGCTCCGTTAAGTGTTAAGATTTTCACGACAGTTCCTCTTTAAACACATTTTATATTCCCTCCGTTTGCACCCAGATGTCCCAACGTTCTCTTTGATCACATGACCTTTCTGAGGCTTCTGCGGTTTACAATTCTGAATTGCTGCAAAGCGACAGTGGGTAGTGGAAGGTAATAAAAATATGTAACAGCATCCGAGGACCAACATGACAGCAGGAAGACTTGCTCACTCCATTTTGCCACACGCCCATCATGGGTAATAAGTGATTGACTGAATTACGCAGGACTACTCACTCTCTTCACTTCAATCTCGAAGATCAGGGTGGCATTGGGGGGGATCCGGCCCGACAGCCCCTGAGAACCGTAAGCAAAAGATGGAGGAATGACCAGCAGCCTCTTCCCACCTTTCTTCATTCCCAGCATGCCCTCTTCCCAGCCCTGGCCAATCAGAGGAGAGAGAGAAGGAATAAGTTCAAGAAGTAATTAACGCAACAAAGCAAGATGTAGTGCATTGTCATATAAGGGCTACAGCCCACTACGGAGCTTTTAGCCACACTTTGGGATCGCCGGTGATTCTAAAAGCACTAGGCTAATGAAAGTTTATAGCGCAGAGTCTACAGAGCGATTTGCCGAAGTCGCCATCGCAGGCCCTGTGCAATTCCTGCAGCATTTTCGGAGCGATCTAATAGAAGAAAGCTAAGGTCCAAAATCACTTTCACTCCGAAATGGTTTGTTTTTAACTGCAAAATCACTCACAGCATTTTTAGAGCGATTTTGCAAATGCAACACTGGTCGATTTCAGCCATCAATCAGAAATCGATTCTATTTAATCAGCCGATCAATTTGCTCTGACTGGATGGAAAATCTAGGTCGATCTGCTGCTGGCATAGAGTGGCATATGGCCCATAGAGTTGCATTAGATTGACTGGTCCAATAATGCATTTAGATCTATTTTCAATAGGTTTCTATGTTCCTAGTGTGTGGGGCAAATCAGATAGATTCCTGTCAGATGCAACTTGACAGGCATCTGACAGAAATCTATCTAATGGTCGAATCTGCTGAAAATCTATCAGTGTATGGCTGCATGCTTGTTTCAGGTGTGCGATTCAGCCACTATTGCAGCCAAAGAGAACAGCAGGACTGCCAGGCAACTGGTATTGTTTAAGAGGAAACATCCATATTCCTCTCAGTTAAGGTTCCCTTTGAAGCGTACATGAGATGGGACCACAGGAATACAACATACATACCTTGGTTTCCTCTAGCCCCCTCCAGCCTGATGGCTCCCACGCCGTCCTCCTCTGACTGCTCATTCGCCCGCTACTGGCCCTAAAAATTGAGGATCAGTCAGCGCATGCGCAGTCTGGTCAGATGCGCTCCTGTGTCTTGCTCTCGTCGCCAGGAGTGTTCTGCGCCTGCGCAGTACTATTGTATGGGAGCGTGCATGTGGCTGTGCATGCGCAGTTGGCCCTGGACCGGAGGGCTATCCAGGCCGCAATTGCAGGCGAACGGGAAGACAGAAGAGGACGGCTTCGGAGCGATCAGGCTGGAGAGGGCTGGTGAAAGCCCCAGGTATGTACATTTTATTCCTATGGCCCCATCTCAGGGTCAGTTCAAGCTAATCCGTTTTAGATATTAGCTCATAAAATACATAGAAAAGGTTTCCACAACTTACCCGTATATCCCAGAATATAAACAGACTACAGTTAAGAAAAGTGCAAATCCATCCCTAAACTGTCCCAGATTAAGAAGTGCTTAGGCCTCATTCACATTTAGCGGAGATATCCGTGCAATCGGAACGCGTACGATCGCACGCTAATATGTGCTAAAGTGAATGGGTCAGCGCTGCGATACCCAAAAAATGCATTCAGCAGTGCGATAGCACGTTGCACTGTTGCGCAGGGCATATGATGGGAAAGGTAGATGGGCAGTCTATGCCCTTCTACCGTTCTTGCGTGTCGCACACTATACGCGCTGCCGAAATGCGCACAATGTATAGTGAGAATGAATATCAGGTCTACAGGTGGTGCAGCAGTGCAGGCTAGCCATGATTTGTGAAGGGCTCCTCCCCCCACTGCATTCCTCACTCAGAGCTGCTGGTATCAATACAGCAGATGTATTGGTTACCTCAGCAACAGCAATTTCCCTCACACACTGCACTGTCTGAGAAACCTTCCTAACTATATTACAACAGTTTTAGATGGAAACTGCACTATGTAGTTATTTCTTATTATGTCTGAGACAGTTCTGCACAGATTTCTAAAAACCTACCAATATTTTGTCTCAGACACTCTTGATAAATGTCCCACAGAGAGCGCCAGTGTAGCGTCGCCTGGCCCTGGATCAGGTTAAATTGTTCTCGGGCAACTGTACACTGTATGGGGAAAATTAGATTGTGCATAAACCACCTCCGCTGCCACAACTCTGGAGAATGTGGGGAGGAGGGCCACTAAACCACCAGGGATTGCTCTATGGGGGAGGAAGGAAAAAGTCGGGCTCCCTTTCCCTCGATCCCCACAACTGATCCACGTATAAACTAAGGTTTTGCTCTGGGGGACATTTAATTATCCAAGGGGGAGGTCTTTACTTTGAGCCAATTATGTTCTACAGCACCATCCAGTGCTCCAAGTCTAGCTTGTTGACAGGAGGAGGGTAGAAGCCAAAAGGTACTATTTTTTTCCTACAGGGTAATTGAATGGTTTTATTACAAGAAATAATAAAATAATAAAATCTGTAGTTTTACAGGGTGGATTTAAAAAAAAAAAAAAAACAAAAAAAAAAAAAGAAGAAAAAAAAGGGTGCATGCAGTAAGCAGTCTTCTCCCCAGAATTTTTTTCCAGCCGGGTGTCATGAAATAGTAGCCGGGTAGTGCGAGATGGGAGAATGCAGGTCCTGTTCTTCTGTAAGCAACTCTGCTTACAGTATAGGAGGTGAGCCGATGGCAGCCGGGTGGTCACCAAAACTAGCACCCGGCTAAAAGAGCCTGGAGAGAACACTGCGTAGGTTATCACAAACATCATAAATAAGCAGTGTGATTTGGGGTACTTACGATGGATGAGAGTACAGAGATGTACTTGCATCCATGGATTACATCTCCCAGCAGGCATTGTGGCGTGCCGAGAAGGCTGAGGACCAGAGGAGCAGCACCCCGTAGGTAAGTATTGCAGTTCACCCCTTAACGGCACACACCATTACGAACCTCCCTTTTGGGCAAGTTCATTTTTAAAAAATAAATAAAAATTCTGTTATTCAGGACCGGAAAAATCTGAAAAGTGTGCTGGGAAGAACACTGCATTCCTTTGAGTTAATCTGGGCATTTGATGCACTTTTGTTTTCTTTGCACATATTTTGATTGATCAGCTCCACTCCTCCTCCTCCTAAATTAACCTGAAAAGACGTCACTCTCGAGACAAAATTTTAGGATGAAAAAGAGAACCTGTATTGTCATCAAACACAATCTTAGAAAAGAGCCATTGCCTTGATAACTTTTCCAGATCCAAGTTTCAACCGTAGCTGTTTGTCCTTCTGCACGTTGGAGTCAAACATCTGAAAACAACAAAACAGATGATGTTAAAAAGATTCATATTAAAGAGAACCCGAGGTGTGTTTAAAGAATGTTATCTGCATACAGAGGCTGGATCTGCCTATATAGCCCAGCCTCTGTTGCTATCCCAAACCCCCCTAAGGTCCCCCTGCACTCTGCAATCCCTCATAAATCTACAACACCAGATTTAGTAATAGAGCAATGAAAATTGTGGGCGACCTCTCTCACCCAGGTCACAGTTTTTTTCAGACGACTCAAATTAGGCCAGAGGTTCCGGTCCATCCCTACTAAGACCACTAGGCGGATGAACACTTTTTCCCCACGACAGTCATGCTGGGCATACACGGCTCGATTTTGGCGCTTGACTCTGCAGGCGATTCTCTTTTCTTCCGCTCGTTTTTCTTATCTTTTTCTATTGTGTTCAATGTGGAATAGAGTGTCGAAACGATCGGGCCAGAGATCGGACATGTTGGAAATTATCAATCGAGCCATCATAAAGGCTCAAAATCGAGCCGTGTATTCCCAGCATTAGACTCTTGAACTCTGCCCATTCCACTGCCAAAGCGGCTACATGAAAGCTACACGATAGCTGCTGTGCAGCGGCATCCCCCCACCCGCTTCGATCGCCTCCGGCGATCTGCGATCAGGAAATCCCGTTCAAAGCCATGGTGACGGGCAGGATGACGTCACCAACGTCATTGGGAGTCCCGATCCACCCTCAGCGCTGCCTGGCGCTGATAGGACAGGCTGCGCAATGGGTCTGAGGGGGGGGGGGGGGGGGGGCGGCGCAGCGGGTAGCAGCGAATCGGCGCGGAGCGGCGGCGATCGGTATGCACACGCAGCTAGCAAAGTGCTAGCTGCGTGTAGCAAAAAAAAAGAAAATTATGCAAATCGGCCCAACAGGGCCTGAGAAATCATCCTGCGCGGCTTACCCCAAACTACGTTCGGGGTTACCGTCAGGAAAGTTAAAGGTAATGTTAAAGTGAACCTCTGATGCTGTGCAAAGCATGATAGGATTTCTGATGTTCTCCTGCTGTTTTGGTGCAAATTTGTTTATTTATTTATTTTTATTTTTTTGAATTTGAGATTTGAAGCCTAGCGTGCACTGATGGGAGGGTTGATCAGGACACAGGACAGTTGGAACTGTGTCTCACGCTCCCTGTCACCTCCTTTCATCCAAAAAGATGGCTGCCCCCATGAAATCACAAACATTTGCCTGTTCTTTTAAAACAGGGTGGGTAAAAGATTATATTACTGATCTATTTTAATTAACATAACTAATGTAACTAAATGACAGTATGTTTGTTTAGGCTGAAGTTCCCCTTTAAGTGAAATAATGTGCCAGTTACTTACCTGGGGACTCTTCCACCCCTCTGAAGTCCTTGTGGGCCCTTCTCCACCATTCCACACTGCTCCGTTGTCCCACCATCACCCTCCGAAAGCTGGGCTTTTCAGCCAGTCGCCGGTTACTGCGCATGCGCAGACCTTGTCTCGTGCTTCTTCGACTGTGCTCCAGCTGTGCATGCACATCACCAATTTTTATTTACTGCGCATGCACAGTGCATGGAGGAGGCACGTGAACCGTACATGCAACGTTTGGAAGCATACAGTTGAAAAAAAAAAAACAGCAAGGAATGACGATGAGGGACCGGTAGGACCTCGGGGCTGGAATAAGTCCAAGGTAAGTAACTGGCTACTTTAAAATTTACATTAAGTACATTTTCTCCCTTTAAGGCCCCGTTCACACTTGCGTTTCTGTGCCAAACGGACCGGACCCGATCCGGTTGCATCAGGTAGGCATCAGGCTGCAATCCGGATCAGTTTGGTAAAAGAGATAAAAAACTATTTTAAAATGTTGGGGTCTGGGAGGTCAGCAGAAGGTGCACCTGTAGAATCTGGTCCTCCACTGTTTAGGGCCTCACCTCCATGTCAGACTAATCTGCCAAACAGATCCAGCACTTGTCACTGCTGCTCCACTCCAGAAATTCTGGGCCCATGTGTCCCCATCCAAAATGGCCGCTAGAAAACGCATAGGAAGTGGGGTAGAACGTCAGTTTTTTATGGCCAGTGTGTTCTGTGCTTTCCGTTTCCTATTGGTTTCTATTTCCGGATGGTGCAGTCAGGCTCCGGTCCAGGTGCGTGGGCCGGATGATCCGGACCCGAAAAATAGAGCATGTTGGAAAAGTGTCCGGAGTCCGGATCTGATCCGGCTCCGTTCTGTACAGAACGGACGCATGTGAACGTCCGCATAGACTTTGCATTGCTATGCGGAACGTACGTTCCGTTTGTACAGTATATGGTCCGGATCCGATCAGGCGAATCCGGACAGCGAACGCTAATGTGAACCAGGCCTAAGAGAATGTAAAGCAATTGCTGGTCTATAGGACAAGGCCACGTACCTGGCCAATTCCAAGGTTCTGATACAGCCAGCCTGTGTAGGCAACTTCCAGCAGGTCTCCGATGTCAGTCACCGGACCGTCCCCAGGGGTCAGGTCTTGTACTATCACAGCATCCAGAGAGGGGGCGCTGTTACACTTAGCAATGCAAACCTGTGAAGAGAATACATTTAAGAATATTGGGAGAGGGGCAAAAGCTCTGTATATGGGCTTAATAATAATAAAAAAAAAAAAGTGCTCAGTACATGATGTCCAAGGAGCTACTTTTTTGAGCTGATATATTGATCACCTCGGAAGATGGAAACCTCTGGATCCTGCAGAGCAGGGGTCAGGAACCTTTTTGGCTGAGAGAGCCGTAAACGCCCCATATTTTAAAATGTACTTCTGTGAGAGCCATACAATATGTTTCAAACTGTGACAGTGCGCATGCGCAGCAGAGGGCTGTCCCTGTTGCCATGGTGATGTGTATACAGTTGATCTGCCGGGCAGCGGAAGTGTCAGACACGTCTTCAGCTTCTCTTGTGTTTCAGCAACATCAGCAATTTCCCCGAGAACCAGACAGGAGAAATACTGACTAAGGCCTGGTGCACACCAAAACCCGCTAGCAGATCCGCAAAATGCTAGCAGATTTTGAAACGCTTGTTGTTATTTTTCTGTAGCGTTTCAGCTAGCATTTTTGCGGTTTTGGGAAGCGTTTTTGGTGTAGTAGATTTCATATATTGTTACAGTAAAGCTGTTACTGAACAGCTTCTGTAACAAAAACACCTGCAAAACCGCTCTGATCTGCCGTTTTTCAGAGCGGTTTGCGTTTTTCCTATACTTTACATTGGAGGCAGAAACGCCTCCGCAATCCAAAAAATGCTTCAGAACGGGAGTATGCGTTTCTGCAAAACGCCTCCCGCTCTGGTGTGCACCACCTCATTGAAATACATTACCCTAGCGTTTCCACATCCGCAATTGGATCTGAAAATGCGACCGAACCACTCTGGTGTGCACTAGGCCTAACAGCTTGTACAATTGGTTAACTGCCTTGGGGGTTGATTTACTTTTTAGGACGAGATCCCTGCACTTTGGCCAATAAAGCTGTCAAGAGAAAGGCAGCCTATTGCGCCAATCAAAGTGCGGGGATCTCGTCCTACAAAGTCACAGTCCAGGGTGGGACAATTGGAGCGGCCGTTAGTTTTGTGGTAGTGTGAGTAAGTTAGTGGTGCATGCTACAGCAGTAGTGTACCTACTTTGAAAAGGTTACTTGCGCTGCCACACTAAGCGGTGCTGCTTGAGCAGTGTAGCTTAGTGAATCAACCCCTACTGATTTGTCTGTGAGCCAGATGTAGCCATCAAAAGAGCCACATCTGGCTCCCGAACCATAGGTTCCCTATCCCAGCTCCAGAGACTTCTTGTATCCTTCTCCAAACCCTGGTGCTTCTTGAAATCGCGTCTGCGCACCCTGCTATACACAAGCGTAGCCGTGCTGCACGCGCACAAGTATGGCCCTGCCATAAGCAGGCTCTGTCTTAAGGTGGCCACACACCATACCATTTTTTAAATATCTCTTCAAATTAAGAATTGAAATCAATTTTTCAAACTGATTGTAACATTTCAAAAACATGACCAATGTATCACACACCTTTGTTCAATTTTTCCCCAATTATGATAAAAATAATTGGAAACTGACAAAATTGCTGGGGTGTGTATATTAATAAATTGACAAACACACACCATACAATCTTTAGAAAGATTGAAGAAAAATATCTGGCATTCCGGATCGATAAAAATCGAAGAAAACGGGAAATCCGATCGGATTTTTCAGTCGAATGAAAGAAAAAAAGGTTTTGATTTTTTCAGGAGATCTGTTTTTATTGAATTGCCGTAAAATCGGATCATTTTATTGTATCGTGTGTGGCCACCTTTACTGATTAGGCACGGCTATACTTGTGCAGGTGCAGAACGATCGCGCTTGTACACTGCAAGAAGAGCAGTGATGAGAACATTGCCTACAAGCTCTTGTCGGATATGTTCTGGGGGAACAACATGCGGCAACGGTGGGGGCCAGAAGGCATGTAAAAAGTCCGGCCCGGGGGCCAAATGTAGCCCGTTGAGCCATTACTGGTGGCCCCCGAAGCTCTACAGTTAAATCAATCAAATCACATTTTGTGATGCATTAAAAAGGGAAATAAAAACCTGGGATGCTAGTATGATACATTTCCCTCTCTAGTAACAGTTTACCTCTCTAGTAAGGCTGCATCTGGAATATGGGAGGCACATTGCAGTTTTAAAGCAGGTGCAGAGGCGAGCAACAAAACTGATACGTGGGATGGAAGGTCTCACCAACAGGGCCGGCGCTACCATTAAGGCAAAGGAGGCAGCTGCCCCAGGGCCCCAGAGCTTGTAGGGGCCCCCAGTGGCTACAAGAGGAAAAAAAATGTTTTCAAATCGGCCTTATAGTTTTTGAAAAAATCGATTTTAAAGTTTCAAAGGAAAAAAAAAATACACATTTAAAAACCTGCCAACTTTAATGGTTAATAACAAATCCACCTTAAATGCTAGAAACCCTAAATTTGCAGGATATGTTAAGGAGATCATTAGGAATAAGATGAAAAAACAATTTTTCAAAAAGACCTTATAGTCTGAGAAAATCGAAAATGCCGTAAATGTCACTTTTAGTAGCAAACCTAACGGTAGTGTAATTTTACATGCATCAAACTAAAGCGCAATAAATTTCCTGACGTGGTTTCCAGGGGGTCCATACGCAGCCGCAGCGCTTTAGCCAGGGATCGCTATACAGCCGCAATATGGCTGTATGAAGATCCCTGGCATTTTTTCCCATTTTCCCAATTTTTTTTTTTTATGTTTAGAGTGTGGGAATTTTTTTTTTTTTTTTAATTATGTGGGGTTCCCCCTCCTGAAACTTTTTAACCCCTTGTCCCCCATGCAGGCTGGGATAGCCAGAATGTGGAGCTCCGACCGATTTGGACTTCACACCCTGTTATACCAGCTGCAAAAAGGTCCCCTAATGCCGATTTTTTGTTCCGGGGTATATGTTGGGGGGGGGGGGGGGGGGCCCCCCAAGTTTATTTTGCCCTGGGGCCCCATTGTTGCTTAAACCGGCCCTGCTCACCAAGAAAGGTTAGATAAACTGGCCCGATTTAGTCTGGAGAAAAGACTGCTTAAGCTGGCCATACACTAGGCCGATTACCCGCCGATCGACAGCAGATTCGATCACTGGGATCGAATCTGCTGTCAAATCGTTCACGCTAAACTTCGATTGATTTTGTCCCGGAATAGATCAGTCCCGTCGATCGTTCCGTGCGGGAAATTACCGTCGATCGCACGCGGGTAGGGAGCGCATCGCTAGCGGCGTATGATCTACGCAGGTATACATTACCTGAAGCTGGCTCCCGGCATCTTCTCTGCATCACGGCATCCGTGCATAACTTCCTGTGTCACTGCAGTGACAGCGGAAGTACAAATAGAGGGCGCTCTATTTGAACTTCCGCTGTCACTGGAGAGACAGAAAGTTAAACGCGGATGCCGTGATGCGGGGAAGATGCCCGGGACCAGGCTTCAGGTAATGTATGTGGGGGGGGGGGGACAGGCGACAGCAGATGGTGAATCGGTTTCAGGCTGAAATCGGTTCACAATCTGTTTGCAGTAAAGGCAAAAAATACTAAAAAATACGATCCCTCTCTGATCAGATTCACTCATGAGAGGGATCTATCTGTTGGTCGAATCTGATGGCAAATTGACCAGTGTATGGCTACCTTAAAGAGAGTCTGAAGCGAGAATAAATCTCGCTTCAGACCTCATAGATAGCAGGGGCATGTGTGCCCCTGCTAAAACGCCGCTATCCCGTGGCTTAACGGGGGTCCCTTCACCCCCAATTCCCCCTCCACGCAGCGGGGGAGCGCTTCCGCATTGGGGCAGGGCTAACCGCCGCAGCCTTGCCTTACGCGCGTCTGTCAGCGCGTATCTCCGCCTCTCCCTCGCCCCTCTCAGTCTTCCTTCACTGAGAGGGGCGGGGGAAAGGCGGCGATGCGCCGCTGATAGACGCACTGTGAGGCAGGGCTGCAGCCGTTAGCCCTGCCTCCAGCAGCAGCAAAATATACGACCACTCTGGTCGTTGATTTTGCGGGGGGGGGGGGGCTGGGGGTCAAGGGACCCCCGTTTAGCCGCGGGATAGCGTGCATATAAGGACATCCATGGCTATAACTACCGTCTTTCCCCCAAAATAAAACATCCCCCGAAAGTAAGACCTGTCTTATATTTCAAGCATGCTTGAAATATAAAAGACATTCTCCGAATGTAAGACCTAGCTGTACGCATATAAACACCCCCCCCCCCCTTCCCCGTGCAACCCCAACCTACCACCATTCCCCGCCGCGATGCTGCACCGCCGCTGCTGCCAATTTACCTCCCTGCTGCTGAACCCCCTCCTCCAGCAATCGGATCCCCCTTCGTTTTACGCTGTATAAGTCAGATCTCAGATCAGCGGGGAAAGGCAGCTGAAGTTGTACAGTAACAGTGCTGCCGTATACAGGAAGTAAACAGATCACTTCCTGTATCTGGCGGCGTTGATACTGTACAAGTTTAGCTGCCTTTCCCGGCTGATCTGAAATTTTAATTATGCACTACGTAAGCCGGAGGGGAAATCCAACTTTCTGGAGGAGTGGACCAGCAGCAAAGGAGGTAAATTGGCGGAGGTGGCGGTAGCGGCAGTGTGGGTATTTACACTGGCTACATACGGTACTACCGTGGGCAAACAAAGTGCCATCAGCAGTAGGATACCTCAGTCACTGTGTGTGAACCCTCCCCCATCAAGAGCTATAGAGGAGAGATGAATTTTTCTATCTCACGGTTGGTGTAGTGGAGATTTATACAAGTCAAGTGGACAAGTGTCTGAAAGAGACTTTTCTTTGCTGTACTTTTCATGTACTTGTATTGTCATTTGAACTTTGTGACTTTAAACACTGATTGCAGTCAGGTGTGTGCGCACACTTTGAGGACAATAAACTTGTCCTGCATTTATAATACACAAAATATAAGACCTTCCCGAAAATAAGCCCTAGCACAAATTAAGGAAAAATTTAGACAGTGTCTTATTTTCAGGGAAACAAGGTACCAGGTAAATCTCAGGTCAACTATTTAACTATGTAACTAATAGGAAGGGAGAATAGTTTTACGCAAACGGATACGTTTTTCATCCATGGCCCTGTGTTACATTAAGGCACGGCACTGTGTCGTATCCCTCGATCTGAATTTTTCGAGAGGGACGTTACCTGTTTGCTGAAATCCACGGCGGACGCCTCTGACTCGAACATGACGGACCAGCTCTGTCTCTGGTCATCGTAGAAGGCGGCGTAGTTGTTCAGCTGGACCTGGAATAAAAGTAAAGCCTCACATTACGGAGAAAACAAATGTAATAAAATGCAGCGTACAGACAGCAGCCGTGTCTTTCACTTTCGGTAAAGCATACATGTCAAACTCCGGCCCGTGGGACAAATCTGGCCCTCGGAGCCATTAAATTTGGCCTCCAAGTGGTTTCCCCATTTTGCATTATGTATGGCCCACTCTAGACCACCAGGGAAGCTATATTGGGAGGTGAAGCCCTAGATCACCAGGGAAGCCATATGGGGGTTATGAGGGAAATAACTAAACACCAGGGAACTATATAGGGGAGGGAGGAGAGCCACTAGACACCAGGGAAATGTATAGGGGTTGAAGGGGAGCCACTACACACCAGGGAACTGTATAGTGGTTGGAGGGGAGCCACTAGACACCAGGGAAATGTATAGGGGAGGGAGGAGAGCCACTAGACACCAGGGAAATGTATAGGGGAGGGAGGAGAGCCACTAGACACCAGGGAACTGTATAGGGGAGGGAGGAGAGCCACTACACACCAGGGAACTGTATAGGGGTTGGAGGGGGGCCACTACACACCGGGGAACTGTATAGGGGTTGGAGGGGGGCCACTACACACCAGGGAACTGTATAGGGGTTGGAGGGGGGCCACTACACACTGGGGAACTGTATAGGGGTTGGAGGGGGGCCACTACACACCAGGGAACTGTATAGGGGTTGGAGGGGGGCCACTACACACCGGGGAACTGTATAGGGGAGGGAGGAGAGCCACTACACACCAGGGAACTGTATAGGGGTTGGAGGGGGGCCACTACACACCAGGGAACTGTATAGGGGTTGGAGGGGGGCCACTACACACCGGGGAACTGTATAGGGGAGGGAGGAGAGCCACTACACACCAGGGAACTGTATAGGGGTTGGAGGGGGGCCATTAGACACCTGGGAACTTTATAAAGGGAAAAAAGTGGCCAGTAGAAATTGTGTATACAGGTAGTCCCCGGTTAACGAACAAGATAGGGACTGTAGGTTCGTTCTTAACCCGAATCTGTTCTTAAAGAGACTCTGAAGTGAGTCTACAAGCATGTGTGTACTGTAAAGCACCTTACATAGTGCTAAACCGCCGCTATCCTGCGGCAGAACGAGGGGTCTTTACCCCCAAATCCCCCCTGCAAAATCCATGACTTTCTTGGTCGTGGATTTTGCTGCCGCGGGAGACCGAGCTTTGAGCTGCAGCTCTGCCTCATGCGCGTCAATCGCCGCACAGATCTCCGCCTCTCCCCCACCCCTCTCTGTGAAGGCAGATTGAGCAGGGAGAGGCGGCGATCAGCGGGGATTGGTTCACTGAGAGGCAGAGCTACAGGGCTAAGCTCTGCCTTTTCAGGAAGCGCTCCCCCCGAGTTTACAGAGGGGATTTGGGGAGGGGGGGTAAAGACCCCTCGTTTTGCCGCGGGATATCGGCAGTTTAGCACTATGTAAGGTGTTTTACAGTAAACACATGCTTGTAGACTCACTTCAGTCTCTCTTTAAGTCGGAACATTGTTCCATCTCTGTCCCCTGTACCTCCTCTGTGCCTACAGTGTCCCCCTCTGTGTCACCTCTGCTCTCTGTACCTGCTTATACAAGTTTAAAAGACATTTTTTCTTTGAATTTTTTTAAATCAATTTTCTCAAAAATACAAGTTCAATTTGAATTTTTTTTTTATTTGTTCCCATGGAAACATAGAATCCATGCCGTTCGTATCGTCATTCGTTCGGAAGTCGGGCGTACTAGCTGTAGCCCACGACTAGGTCCTAGAGTTCAGTTTCGGCTCACTTTGTATTTGAGTTTGACATCCCTGGGATAAAGCCTCAAAACTCTAGAGCAGGGGGGGGGTCAAGCTCAACCACAGAAGGGACAAAAATCTACAGCATGGTCTAAGGCCCAGTTTACACTTGCGTTAGAGTAGCAAACGGATCTGATCAATGGTAGATCGGATCCGTTTTCACTCAGTTGCCACTCCCGTTTCTGTTCCGCTGCTTCCGTTCCATTTCCCCACATCCCCCCCCACGTTCCATTTTCTCATTGTCCCAATGCAGGGCTTCAGCTACCTGCCATTATTGTAGTGTCCATAATACCACTCAATCTGTTATTTCCCTTTCTAATGGGAAAACTTTCCCTATCAAACAATATATAAACTGTCATACTAAGTCCGTTGTCTGTCTTATTTCATGTTCTTCATGTCAGGTACAATATGTGGGGTGTACTACTCGACACCTCAGACAACGGATAGGAGAACACTATAGGGGAGCTGGCTGGCTCACTGTGGAGATATCCAATGTGGCCAAGCACTTTAGGTCGGTCCATTCAGGTGATATGTCCTCTTTTTCATTTCAAGGTATAGAGCATGTCCAAAGACCCCCGAGAGGAGGGGACGTTTACAAACGTCTCCTCACTCGAGAAGCATATTGGATTTTCCAGCTAGGGACAGGCTCACCAAGAGGCCTTAACGCTAGATGGGACCTACATTCAGTCACCTAAATACATATACGGTTTCTGTTTCTGTTTTGTTTTGCCCTAATCAATTGGTTTGCTTTATACAATACTGCATTGTATTTATTGCTGCGTATCTTTGTAACGTATTTAATCATAAGCATTTATACTTTTGTATATGTTTTTATCCTGATTACATTGTTTGGGACATTGCCCAATCTTTTATGATACACTTTTCTGTGAAGGTGGAGCCTTGAGCATGTGTTGCCGGGTGTGGCTCCATTCTTTTTAAGAACCACCCTTGCTCACTTGCACCTATGCTATGATTAAGGACGTGCAACGTCCGAAACATGTCAGCATTGGTGTTGGATTTTAGCCTTTATGTGTTGATTTAAATAAAGCCATTTGACTCTACAGACAACGTGCGGAACTCACTTTCTACAGCATTGGACTTTGGGTCAGAGCAGCCCGGTTTCCTGCACTGTCAGCAGTTGGAGGTTGTGAGCGGAGTTTCACATACATCTAGTTTTGTAACAGCTGGAGAGCCAAGTTTGCCTATCACTGACCTATACTAACAATGAAAAATCTGTCAAGGTGAACCAGGGGTTTAAGAAAAGAAGGGGTTTATTCTGCTGCTCCTACTTCCTGGATTGAAGTTTTAGATATAGATTGGAAAGTTCTGCTTACCGTGAATAGAAAGCCTGGATGGATTTTAGCGGTGGTCACCGGCTGCTGCTGGCTGATGTAGAGAAGGATCCTGTACTGAATAGCAGAGAAAAAGAGCAGTCACAAAATAACATAACCCTAAAAATCACCCAAACAGATCACTAGAGAGGAACTGGACAATGCACAAAGGAATGTGGAGCCAGCAGGAACAACTTCTGTCCTTACCTCAGGTAGCTTTGCCTCGAGTCAGGAGTAAAGGAACACTCCAGCAAACAAACAAAAAAAAAAAACCTAAGCAGTTAAAACATGACAGAACTGACAGGTTTTGAACACGTCCACCTCCTCATGGGGGATTCTCAGGGTTTTCTTTGTTTTTAAAAGCATTTCTGAAACAGCAGTTGCTAAGTCTAACTAACAACACAGGTGGGCAAGCGAGTAGGGAGGCTGGCTGGCATCTTACTATTTTGGCAGTCAAACTGCTGTTCAGGAAATGCTTTAGAAAACAAAGAACCCACCCTGAGGAGATGGACCAATCCAAAACTAGTCAATTCTGTCAGATTTAAACTGCTACCTTTTTTACGCTGGAGTGGTCCTTTAAAAGCAACACTGAAGTGCCCTACAAAATAATAGGGATACTCAGAGGGAAGGCTCTGGATCCCACAAAGCCTTCCCGGTAGGTCGTTTCTCTGTGTCCTCGCTCCCTCACTTTCCATCAATTCACTATGCTGCTTTCGGAAGATCTCGGAAAGTCTCAGAAGCACCGGTGTCCGAGTGTTGTTGAAGATGGGCACATCCGTACTTCGCATTACACCCGCCCAGTGCTGACCTGCTCATGTATGGAAGATATAAGGGACACGAGTGCTTCTGAAGGCAACCTGAGAAGAGCCAAAGACGTATTTGACTTGGAGGTTGAATTACGATACTCGCAGTACGGAGCCGGCCATCTTCAGGAGCACTTGGGCTACTGAAGCCTCCTGTGACGGCACAGAGCAGTATTTGGCCAATGCCGAACACTGCTAACGGCACTGGAACTAGTGTGAGGGAACCGTGAGAAGAACGCAAAGGTTCTATTGGACCCAAAACCTTCCCCCTCCATACGCAAGTATCTGTTTATTGGGTTTTTTCACTTCAGACTCCCATAAAAAGAGAACCGGTGGTGGGCAGATGGGACACAGAGGCATGTTCTCTGCCTCATGACATGGCACTGTGTTCCCACACCACCGCTCTCTGCCCCCCCCCCCCCACCGCCGCGCTATAACCCCCCTCGAGATTGGTGACATTATTAGTCGCCATCTCGGAGGTAAACACAGGGAGAGGGATTCCCTGTTCAAAAACGCCCACCAGGGGCGTTCCTGCCGGGTTTCCAGAGCTGCTATTGGGCAGCTCTCTCCCTAGCCACGCCCCCTGCAGCTCCCCCTGCTCCCTCCACGCTGCATGAATTTCTCATCCCAGCATCGTGACCTATAGGTCACGAAAGTGAAATTGGGCCAGTGTGGCCCACGGGAGTGGCGGTTTTTGCGGCTTCCTGATCCGCTCATTACTACGGATCAAGTAGCCTACTTTTTTTTGTTTGAGCCTGCCTCGGGCTCTCTAAGTTATACAAAATTTGCAGCATACTTGTTCCAGGTGTGTGACACTACTGCAACCAGTAGGGCTGCCAGGAAACTGGTATTGTTTAAGAGGAAATAAATATGGCAGCCTCAAAATCCCTCTCTATACTGAGATATATAATAGAGGCGCCAAAATAGGATAAAAGCGATTAAAAACAGTTAAAAAAGAGGAGGTAGTGGAAGACTTAACTCCTCCAAGTAGACACCAAAAACTGAGCGATACCAAACAAGGGTCTGTAGCAAAGCCATATCCCTTTCACTTCAGGTGTCGGTTAAGCTTTGTAAACACGCAAGATGCATGTCGCTCAGCAGATCCCTCTGGTGACATTGCTGGGCTCACAGACGTGTTGCCATCCTGCAGGCTAGTGGCGAGTTCTGTTCCTATGCAGGGAGGAGGCGTCGCAGACTGTATAAGTGGGAGGAGTCGGAGGCTGCTGCACACACGTTGGATTCTCGGCAGACGACCACCTCGGAGAACTTTCATCTAGTGTGTGTATGGGGGTTTTTATCACTTCTCATGCCAGTTCAGGTTTCCAGTTCAGGTGCCCTTCATAATCATTGAAAATTCACAGGACAAACGGTGACAGTGTTGTAGAAGGGAAAGGACATGAGACGCCACTCACCTCTTTACTGGTCTGGTTACCCAGCACAGCGGCCCCGAACTTGCCTTGCTTGGCATACTGCCCGTTCACACTGCACAAAGAACACATGGTCATTATAGCTGGACACTGGCCTGATCGGTTCCTTAGCAGTGCGGTTCTCTACAGATTTTAGTTTCTAAAAGCAGTCCTCTGGAAAGAATCCTAACGCTAAGTATAGGCAGCCATTTTGTTCACATATATAGTGTGAATGAAGAAGAGCCTGCAGAGATGGCTAACCTTGGCACTCCAGCTGTGAAAAAACTACAAATCCCATCATGCCTCTGCCTCCCTGAGTTATGCTTAGGGCTGTCAGAGTATTGCAATGCCTTGTAGTTCCACCACTGCTGGAGTGCCAAGGTTTGCCATCACTGGCCTAGAGAATGCCCGATCAGTGAATCAACCAATTTTCGCATAGATCGCTCGGACATGCTGGTTAATCTCAGGCCGGCGGCAGTAATGGCGTGCGATAATCACGGACAGACGCGATGGAAACACCCGTCCCCACCCCCCCGCCAGTAAATCAAACAGAGAGAGATCTGCCTCTTGGTCGATCGACCGTCAAAATTGCTTGCTTAATGGGCACCTAAATGCCTGGTACACACCACGCAATTTCCTGTCAGATAGACGTGTCGAAACGATAATTTCAGACAGGGCCAATCTGTTTTCTGATCGATTTTGACTGGAAATGATTGGAAAAAAATCAATCAGAAAAATGATCTGAGATCAAATCAGACCTGTCGGAAATTATCGATTTGATCCATCAATCTGAAGGAAAATTCCATGGTGTGTACCAGGCATCAGTAAGCAACTAAAGGTGGCCATACATCAGGTGACTTGGCGGCCGATCGACCATCTAATTTGATTATTATAATCGAATTAGATGAAAATCTGTGCCGCCGAGTGCATGCCCGACCGCCAAAGTGACCAATTTGGGGACGGAAATTGGTCGCATGGTCAATCGCGCATGCTGCAACATGTAGGGCCGAAGTTGGTTGGTCGGGTGTGCGGCGGTACGGCGGGCGATTTTAGAACAAGCGACGAAACAACAAAACCCCTGCAATGTATAAGTGGGTGTAGTGCATTTATACATTACCTGTCCGGTGTCAGCCTCCAGGCAGTGACCGTCCATCTCGCCAAGTTCCGCATACAGGCTAGCGGCGCATAGTGTCTGATGTCGAGCACTATGCGCGGCTAGCGTGTACGCGGCTGTTACCAGTCATGGACGATCACCGCGCAGAGGCTGCTACAGGACAAATAATGTATAAATGCACACATGGGGGGGGGGGGCACACATTTATACATTGGGGGGCATCGGCAGTGCGGACGCGGCGTGCTCAGCCGATTCCCTGAAGATTTCATGCTGAAATCAGATTCGATTAGAGATAACTTTGTCTCTGTCTCATCCGCCCATAATCGTCAGGTCTATGGGCACCTTAAAGAGAAACTCTGACCAAGAATTGAATTTTATCCCAATCAGTAGCTGATACCCCCTTTTACATGAGAAATCAGTTCCTTTTCAGAAACAGACCATCAGGGGGCGCTGTATGGCTGATATTGGGGTGAAACCCCTCCCACAACAAACTAAGAGGACCATGGCCCTGGCAGTTTCCTGTCTGTGAACCTTGCTGCATTGTGGGAAATGGCTGTTTACAGCTGTTTCCAACTGCCAAAAAAGCATGCAGCAGCTACATCACCTGCCAACAGTAAAAATGTCAGAATGTAAATCAGGGATGTAAAAGTTTTTACAATGGGCAAACACTGACTAAATCATTTATACATAATTATTGTAAAAATGACTTTTTGATACATTATTTTCACTGGAGTTCCTCTTTAAAAGCGACAGGATTTCTTTTCAAGCAGCTACTGTAGTCTATTGTACTAAGCATTGTGTATGTTTGCTGAACACTGATGCAATCAAGAAGCAACAAACCATAAACTATAAGCCCATTCATTGGACTAGGTGCGCCATTGTTATACTAATCAGGTCACCATTGTTATGCTCATTTTGGGTGCTGATTTAAAGCACAACTAATTAGTTCTGAGACTGTATATAATTGTAAAAGCACACAGGTTGTTTGGTGTAATTTAGATTACTTTGGCACTGCATTTTGCAGCTGTGCACCTCTTACAGTTACCGGACGCCTGCACGCTCTGGCTTCCTGTCCAGAAAGTGGGGTCTTGAGCAGGCCCTAAAGTCTGGCAGCCCCCACAGACGGGCCCTAAAGTCTGGCAGCCCCCACAGACGGGCCCTAAAGTCTGGCAGCCCCCACAGACGGGCCCTAAAGTCTGGCAGCCCCCACAGACGGGCCCTAAAGTCTGGCAGCCCCCACAGACGGGCCCTAAAGTCTGGCAGCCCCCACAGACGGGCCCTAAAGTCTGGCAGCCCCCACAGACGGGCCCTAAAGTCTGGCAGCCCCCACAGACGGGCCCTAAAGTCTGGCAGCCCCCACAGACGGGCCCTAAAGTCCGGCAGCCCCCACAGACGGGCCCTAAAGTCCGGCAGCCCCCACAGACGGGCCCTAAAGTCCGGCAGCCCCCACAGACGG
Source organism: Hyperolius riggenbachi (assembly GCF_040937935.1). Lineage (NCBI taxonomy): Eukaryota > Metazoa > Chordata > Amphibia > Anura > Hyperoliidae > Hyperolius > Hyperolius riggenbachi. The sequence continues at coordinate 258,479,321 of NC_090653.1, forward strand.
GCCCTAAAGTCCGGCAGCCCCCACAGACGGGCCCTAAAGTCCGGCAGCCCCCACCGACAGGCCCTAAAGTCCGGCAGCCCCCACCGACAGGCCCTAAAGTCCGGCAGCCCCCACCGACAGGCCCTAAAGTCCGGCAGCCCCCACAGGCAGGCCCTAAAGTCCGTCAGCCCCCACAGGCAGGCCCTAAAGTCCGTCAGCCCCCACAGACAGGCCCTAAAGTCTGTCAGCCCCCACAGACAGGCCCTAAAGTCTGTCAGCCCCCACAGACAGGCCCTAAAGTCTGTCAGCCCCCACAGACAGGCCCTAAAGTCTGTCAGCCCCCACAGACAGGCCCTAAAGTCTGTCAGCCCCCACAGACAGGCCCTAAAGTCTGTCAGCCCCCACAGACAGGCCCTAAAGTCTGTCAGCCCCCACAGACAGGCCCTAAAGTCTGTCAGCCCCCACAGACAGGCCCTAAAGTCTGTCAGCCCCCACAGACAGGCCCTAAAGTCTGTCAGCCCCCACAGACAGGCCCTAAAGTCTGTCAGCCCCCACAGACAGGCCCTAAAGTCTGTCAGCCCCCACAGACAGGCCCTAAAGTCTGTCAGCCCCCACAGACAGGCCCTAAAGTCTGTCAGCCCCCACAGACAGGCCCTAAAGTCTGTCAGCCCCCACAGACAGGCCCTAAAGTCTGTCAGCCCCCACAGACAGGCCCTAAAGTCTGTCAGCCCCCACAGACAGGCCCTAAAGTCTGTCAGCCCCCACAGACAGGCCCTAAAGTCTGTCAGCCCCCACAGACAGGCCCTAAAGTCTGTCAGCCCCCACAGACAGGCCCTAAAGTCTGTCAGCCCCCACAGACAGGCTCTAAAGTCTAGCAGCCCCCACAGACAGGCCCTAAAGTTTGGCAGTCCCACAGACAGCGTCTGTCTGTAGGTTTGCAAGATGTTAGAGTCTAAAGTACGGCAGCCCCCACAAACAGATGCGAAAATCTGGCAGCCCTACAGAAAATTAGTTGCAAACAATAATGCTGGGTACACACTGAGATTTTCTGGTCGATTTACTGTCAGATCGATTATTTCCAACATGTTTGACTTGCTTTCCGATCGATTTCCTATTAAAGTGCACGGAAATCGATCAGAAAATGCTCGGAAATCGATCGAAAAGCAAATCGGACATGTTGGAAATAATAACAGTACATCGACCAGAAAATCTCATAGCGTGTACCCAGCATTAGGTTTGGTACAACTAAACTACTACTTGGAGAATACTGCCACCCAATGCGCAAACAGATCCTCCCGCACATAGTATTTCTATAGATTTCATTGTCAGCAAAAACCAACGTAACACTAAAATCCATGTGGCATACTGAGCTATTGATTCCCCGAAGATCAGGTCACCATTGTTATGCTCATTTTGGGTGCTGATTTAAAGCACAACTAATTAGTTCTGAGACTGTATATAATTGTAAAAGCACACAGGTTGTTTGGTGTAATTTAGATTACTTTGGCACTGCGTATTGCAGCTGTGCACCTCTTACAGTTACCGGACCCCTGCACTCTCTGGCTTCCTGTCCAGAAAGTGGGGTCTTGAGCAGGCCCTAAAGTCTGGCAGCCCCCACAGACAGGCCCTAAAGTCTGGCAGCCCCCACAGACAGGCCCTAAAGTCTGGCAGCCCCCACAGACAGGCCCTAAAGTCTGGCAGCCCCCACAGACAGGCCCTAAAGTCTGGCAGCCCCCACAGACAGGCCCTAAAGTCTGGCAGCCCCCACAGACAGGCCCTAAAGTCTGGCAGCCCCCACAGACAGGCCCTAAAGTCTGGCAGCCCCCACAGACAGGCCCTAAAGTCTGGCAGCCCCCACAGACAGGCCCTAAAGTCTGGCAGCCCCCACAGACAGGCCCTAAAGTCTGGCAGCCCCCACAGACAGGCCCTAAAGTCTGGCAGCCCCCACAGACAGGCCCTAAAGTCTGGCAGCCCCCACAGACAGGCCCTAAAGTCTGGCAGTCCCCACAGACAGGCCCTAAAGTCTGGCAGTCCCACAGACAGGCCCTAAAGTCTGGCAGTCCCACAGACAGGCCCTAAAGTCTGGCAGTCCCCACAGACAGGCCCTAAAGTCTGGCAGTCCCCACAGACAGGCCCTAAAGTCTGGCAGTCCCACAGACAGGCCCTAAAGTCTGGCAGTCCCACAGACAGGCCCTAAAGTCTGGCAGTCCCACAGACAGGCCCTAAAGTCTGGCAGTCCCACAGATCGCGTCTGTCTGTATGTTTGCAAGATGTTAGAGTCTAAAGTACGGCAGCCCCACAGACAGATGCTAAAATCTGGCAGCCCTACAGACAATTAGTTGCACCAAACAATAATGCTGGGTACACACTGAGATTTTCTGGTCGATTTACTGTCAGATCGATTATTTCCAATATGTTTGACTTGCTTTCCGATCGTTTTACCGAGCTGTTTCCGATCGATTTTCTATTAAAGTGCACGGAAATCGATTAGAAAATGCTCGGAAATCGATCGAAAAGCAAATCGGACATGTTGGAAATAATCGATCTGACAGTACATCGACCAGAAAATCGCATAGCGTGTACCCAGCATTAGGTTTGGTACAACTAAAATACTACCTGGAGAATACTGCCACCCAATGCGCAAACAGATCCTCCCACACATAGTATTTCTATAGATTTCATTGTCAGCAAAAATCAATGTAACACTAAAATCCATGTGGCATACTGAGCTATTGACTCCCCGCAGATCAGGTCACAGTGATCAAGTACACCAGGAATCAATAGGAAAAATCGGTTAGTGTGTGGCCTGCATTAGAGCCATGTGCTGACAGAAATGCTGCAGTAGGTGAGTGAAACTTACTATTTATAAGCATGAACTGCGGTGGCAAAAAGGACAGAAGGTACAGGGCCAGCAGGGGGCGCTCCGGTGGGTTTGGGAGACTTTGTACCTGGCATAAGAAGAAAGAAAGAGAGGTCAGAGCATTTCACATACAGCTTGTACACAGCAGCCATCCAGCTTCCTCTTCCTGTCAGCCCTCGCTGTTCCTCACAATGGCTTCAGAGGCAGCTCAGACACCCCACCCCGAAGGACGGATACTCACCCGCTGACGCCGCTCCCTTCTTAGGCTGCTTGGGTGCCGTGTACTGGAAGGACTCATTCCCCTGCGCAGACACCATCTGATCCACTCCGAATAACGAGGCCAACTTTGCCCTGCAATAAGAACACGCAATACAGTTACACAGCAAAAAGCTGCAAACCAGAACAAGAATACAAGTATATTACAAAGACACAGCCCGCTGCAGGTGCACATTCAGCTTCAGGGACAGAGTCTAAGCCCCCTGCACACTGCAAATCCGATTTGCGATTCCGATTTACCCTAGATGCTATCAAAGCAAGTAGAAAACGCAGACAAAAAACGCAGCATGCTGTAACAATTAAAAATCGCAAACGTATGTAAATTCGCAAATTGGAATCAGAATCGCATGTAGTTTGCAAGAGGCCTCAGGCTTGCTTCACACGTGCGGCAGGCGGGACAGCTTGCGGCGGCCTTTTTAGCCGATGCAAACTCTTCTGCTACTGAGCAGAATAACATTTTAAAGTGGACCTGAACTCTTGCACAGGACAGACGGATAACAGAGAAATGCACCCTGTATGTATTTAGAGAGTTTAGCCAGTATAATTCCCCATCATTTGTGCCTAATCACCGGTGCAATTTTATCTCTCAGCTGTGTCCACTCAGGAATCTTGGCAGAGCAGCTAATTTGTAAACACAGGATGCTAAAGAGGAAATGCACTGAAAATATTTAAATAAAATTGCTTATTGTTTACAATATTAATGTATAGATTATTTAACCAGTTCAGCCTTCAGTGTTTTTTCACCCTATGCATCTGAGCAACTTTCACCTCTCATTCATTCACCAATAATTTTATCACTATTTATCACAATGAATTGATCTATATCTTGTTTTTTCTGCCACCAATTAGGCTTTCTTTGGGTGGTACATTTAGCTAAGAATTGGTTTTAAAATGCATTTTAACAGGAATATTAAGAAAAAAAATTGAAAAAAAAATTATTATTTCTCAGTTTTTGGCCATTATAGCTTAAGGCTTCTTGCACACCAAGACGTTGCATTAGGTGCCACGTTAAGGTCGCATAACGTGCACCTAACACAACGTATGTTGCTGCAAGATAGGACGGTAGAGTGAGCCGCGTTAGGCGGCTCTATTCCTGTAAGGTCTCCCAGAGTGGCGCTGATTGGCCAGCGGGACCACGTGATGCGGAGCGAGACACTCCGCATCACGTGGTCCCGTCGGCCAATCAGCGCCCGCCAGTGCAGTGAATATTAAGTAGCCATGTGCGCGGCTACTGTAGCTGGCTCTCCCCGCCTCCTCTCCGCCCCCCACTGCGCATGTGCAAACAGTCTAACGCAGCTATAGCCGCTCCAACGCCGTAGCATGCTGCACTTTGCACAGGACGTGCAGCGTTACATGTAACGCAACGTGGGCTGTGTGAACAGCCCACTTGTGTTACATTGCTGTGCGTTGGGGGAGCGTTACAGGCGCACTGACGTGCGCCTGTAACGTCTTGGTGTGTAAGCAGCCTTAAAATAATACATGCTAACGTAATTAAAACCCATGTATTTTATTTGCCAATTTGTCCCATTTATTACACCATTTAAATGATGTCCCTATCAGGGCTGTGGAGTTGGGACAATTTTGGGCACCCGGAGTCAGAGTTGGAGTCGGAGTCGCATGATTTTTGTACAAAATCCAGAGCCCTGTTAAGTATTAGACTAAGGGGTCGGAGTCGAGGAGTTGGAATCTGAGCAATTTTGGAAACTGAGGAGTCGGAGTTGGAAGATTTTTGTACCGACTCCACAGCCCTATCACAATGTATGGCGCCAATATTTCATTTGGAAATAAATGTGCATTTTTTTCAGTTTTGCGCCCATCACTAATTACATGATTATAATTTTAAAAAAATAAAATAATGGTAATATACCCTCTTGACATGCATATTAAAAATGTTCAGACCCTTAGGTAACTTTATGTTTAGTTTTTTTAATTGTAATTTTTTTTAATTAAAAATTTAATTTAGGTATTTTTTGGAGGAGTGTGGAAGGTAAACAGTTAATTTTAAAATGTAACTGATTGAGTTTATAAAAAGAAAAAAAAAAAAAAAAAAAAAAGGATGTATATGTAGTTCTACTATTTGGCCACAAGATGGCCTCAGTCTTTTTCCGTCCTGTAAGAGAGCGATCTCGCTTACAGGAAGTCAAGGGAAGACGTACAAATTATCGTGGCTTCTCATAGAAGCAGTCGGTCTTTCTAAGCGGCTTCTCATAGAAGCCGTCGGTCTTTCTATTCTAACAGGGACTTAGATCAATGAATGGGAGCTGCATTCCCATTCTTTCATCTCCGGGCTAACGGGCGGTGGCACGGGAGCGCACATCATCGGCCGCGGGAGCGGGAAGCAGTGTGGCAGCAGCCTTTTGGACGTAGCAGCTATGTCCAAAAGGCTTAATTGTTTAATCAGCGTTTACCCATTGTAAAATCCTCTCCCCGATTTACATTTTGAAATGTATCACTGGTGGTGAGATCTCTAGTTCTGCCAGGTGATCTGTGCGGAATGTTTGTTACTGGGAGTTCTATGCAAAGAGACTGCTTGGTAGTTGGAAAAAGCCGTTATTTCCCACAATGCAACAAGGTTTACATACAGCAAACTGTCAGGACCATGGTCATGACATCACACTGTGAGAGGGGTTTCACCACAATATCAGTCATACAGAGCCCCTGATGATCTATTTGAGAAAAGGTAAAGATTTCACATGGGAAAGGAGGTATCAGCTACTGATTGGGATGAAGTCCAACCCTTTGTTAAAAGGTCCTCTTTAACCCTATGTTTGTTTCCATGAAAGCAGGAATTAGACACACTGTAGATATACATCAGCTGTAACAAAGATTTTTTCTTTCTTTAACCGCCTTGGCGGTATGGACGAGCCCAGCTCGTCCATGACAGCTGGAGGGCGCCGCTCAGGCCCCGCTGGGCCAATTTTCACAATTTTTTTTTAAAAATACGCAGCAAGCACTTTGCTTGCTGCGTGTAGGTCCAGATCGCCTGCGCTCGCCGCTGATGCGCCGCTATCCGCCCCGTAACTGCCGCCCCCCGCCGAGACCCCTGCGCAGCCTGGCCAATCAGTGCCAGGCAGCGCTGAGGGGTGGATCGGGACTCCGTCTAACGTCACGACGTCATCGCGATTGTCGTCATGGCGACGGGGGAAGCCCTTAAGGAAATTCCATTCAGAACGGGATTTCCTTACGTGGGTACGCGCCGGCGGCGATCGAAGTTACGCATCGGACGCCGCAGGGAGGGGGGCATCATGTAGCTAGCGCTAGGCTAGCTACAGGATTTTAAAAAAAAAACTGCTGCGCCACCACCCTGGCGCAGGTAATAGAACGCCAGGGTGATTAAAGGTTAAATGCTGTTGCTTATCTCTTGGGGCAGAAAGGAAGTTCCAAGTTCAGGTCTGCTTTAAAGGGACTTGGGCTCAAAGCTCATAGATAACCAGCTGCTAACACAACATTCCAAAATAAACGCGATTGTTGGTTCCACATATCCAACTGGCATGTGGGTTAAGCCACCTCTGCTGGCATTGAGGCCAATCTCCTACAGGGGTCCCTACACTAATCCTACACATGCAATGTGCATCTACGATTGGGCACATGTCTGACATAGGCCTGGAAAAGACTTACCTGAGGTCGGCAGAGGGGCTTAAAGGAGAACTGTAGTGAGAGGTATATGGAGGCTGCCATATTGATTTCTATTTAAGCAATACCAGTTACCTGGTTATCCTGCCTCCAATACTTTAAGCCATAGGCCCTGAACAAGCAAGCAGCAGATCAGGCGTTTCTGACAATTTTGACAGATATGACAAGATTAGCTGCATGCTTGTTTCTGGTGTGATTCAGATACTTCTTCGGCCAAATAGACCAGCAGAGCTGCCAGGCAACTGGTTTTGCTTAAAAGGAAATAAATATGACAGCCTCCATATACCTCTCACTACAGTTCTCCTTTAAAAGACAACTGAAGTGAGAGGTATGTGGAAGCTGCCATGTACATTTCCTTTTAAGCAATACAAGTTGCCTGGCTGTCCTTCTGACCCTCTGCCTCCAATACTTTTAGCCATTAACCCTGAACAAGTATGCAGCAGATACGATTTTTCTGACATTATTGGCAATTCTGACAGGTTAGCTGCATGCTTGTTGCCGGTGTGATACACTACTGCAGCCAAAAAGATCAGCAGGGCTGCCAGGCAACTGGTATTGTTCAAAAGGAAACAAATATGGCAACTTTCATATCCTTCTCACTTCAGTTATCCTAAAAAAAAAAAAAAAAAGTTATATTCTTTCAAAAACGCTTATACGTTTAGCATACCGTACATAGGTTGTTATTTCTGACAGATCTGATCACCTTGATGAAATCTGTCCATGATCTACAGACCACTGCAAGCCCAACTGACAACCGACCTGATGGTTTAAAAGCACAATCTGGCACACAGGTAACCCTTATTTGTGAGAATGAAAGGATGGGTGGAGAATGAACAGTTGCAGCCCTTGCATGGTTCGACACTACCGGGGGATACAGATCAACTCATTTTCAATCGAGACCGAACCTAAGTCAATTGCTACTTCCCCAAAAAATTACAACCAGCGCGGTGGCCCAGTGGTTAGCGCTCTCACCTTGCAGTGCTGGGTTCCTGGTTCGAATCCCAGCCAGGTCAAGATCTGCAAGGAGTTTGTCTTTGTGGGTTTCCTCCAGACACTCCGATTTCCTCCCACATCCCAAAAACATACAGCTAAGTTAATAGACTTCCCCCTAAATTGGTCCTAGACTACGATACACACAATACATACACAAACATATGACTATGATAGGGATTAAATTGTGAGCCCCTCTGAGGGACAGTTAGTGACAAGACAATATACTCTGTACAGCGCTGTGGAAGATGTCGGCGCTATAGAAATACTAAATTATAATAAAAACCAGCGAGTAATCAATCGTATGCCAATCAGGCCGCTATCAACCTGTGTATGTCTAGCTATGCAATCAGATCCGCACATCCCACCCAAAAACTGACCCGTGGACCTCCTGCCAGAGGTAATCGCTCCTCCACATCCAGGACATGTCTGCCGGCCTCGGCTGCTCCTTCCGATGTGCCTCGAAGCCGCAATCCGGTCACATGCTCCGACACCTGCAGGCGGTATCTCTCACCTCCCTGCTACAGCGCGGCCATGGTAAATACACAGCTCAGAGCACACAGACACCTCCTAGCCCCCGCAGCGAGTCAGAGTACTGAACCCAGCAGGATGTCGGACTTACTCATCTACTTATACCGGCCTTAATTCACATCATCTGACAAGAGTTACAGCACCAGCTACAGGCTGCTTCACTTCCTCAGCCTGCCCCGTCCCTCACACTGAAACTTCTATGCTCCAAAATGACCTTCAAGTCCTGAAACGGAAAAGTGACCAGTGACGGTCACTGGGGCACTGTGCAAATAAAATGCAGAAATAATCAGAGGCTCGTCTTCCGCAAGAGACAGACAAAGAGGGTCTGTCTAAGCAGCAAATATGCCTGAACCGCGGTAATCCCCGCAGCACAAGTGTGCGAGAGTCTGTTCATGGTATGGAAGCAAAATCAACGTGCAAGAATGAAATATCTCCATCTTTACTGCACAAATCAGACTGGCCCTTAAATGTACTCATGCTTAACAGGGGCACTGAAGTCAAAATAAACGTATGAGATAATTGTATGTGTAGCACGGATAATTAATAGAACATTTGTAACACACAAAAAAGTCCCATTGTTTTTTTCAGCTATATAGCTTTATTTATAGAATCTTTCTGTCATATTCGCAGTTTAGAAACCACATTCTGTATTTTAAGCTGTAAAACAGAACAGAGCTAATGACCCTTTGAACTTTCCTGCAGTAAAACCTTATCTCAAACTGTCTCTCTGTTTCTTAGTGGTTTAAAGGAGAACTGGAGAGAGAGAGCAGTGTTCTCCCCAGGCTCTTTTAGCCAGGTGCTCCACCCGGCTAGTTTTGGTGAGCACCCGGCTGTCATCGGCTCACCTCCTCCTCTGCTGTAAGCATGCCACCCGGCTGGAAAAAAATTCTTGGGAGAACACTGGAGAGGGCTATGGAGGCTGCCATATTTATTTCATTTTAAGCAATACCAGTTGCCTGGCTGTCCTGCTGATCTTCTGCCTCTAATACTTTTAGCCATAGACCCAGAACAAGCATGTAGCAGATCAGGTGTTTCTGACATAACTGTAAGATCTGACAAGATTAGCTGCATGCTTGTTTCTGGTGTGATTCAGACACTACTGCAGCCAAATAGATCAGCAGGGCTGCCAGGCAACTGGTATTGTTTAAAAGGAAATAAATCCTAAGCTTCCATATACTTCTCACTTCAGGTACACTTTAAAATTAGTATCACACTGAGAACTTTTATTCTGCAGTAGGCAGCAATCAAGAGTAAACTATTCTAACATACAAAGCGATGTCCGCGCTCCTCTCACCAGTGACACTGCCCGTGAATTAGCCCTCGAGATTTCTCTGGTGAGCACCTAATGTTGGGATACAGGAAGAGAGGAGGAACTGTAGACAGCATTATCAGTCTGCCTGGAGACTCTAAGACAGGGGTCAGGAATCTTATTGGCTGAGAGAGCCATAAACACCACATATTTTAAAATGTAATTCCGTGAGAGCCATACAATATGTTTCAAACTGGGACAGTAGGGCTCACGTCCCTGCTGCCATGGTGATGCGCATACAGTTGATATGCTGGGCAGCGGCAGTGTCAGACACGTCTTCAGCTTCTCTTGGGTTTAAGCAACATCAGCAATTTCCCCGGGAGCCAGACAGGAGAAATACAGACTATGGCCTAGGGCACACTAGAGCAGTTCGGCAGCATTTTGCGATCCGCTTGCCGCTGCGGATACGCTTGGGTAATGTATTTCAATGGGCTGGTGCACACCAGAGCGGGAGGCGTTTTGCAGAAACGCATACTCCCGGGCTGCTGCAGATTTTGGATTGCGGAGGCGTTTCTGCCTCCAATGTAAAGTATAGGAAAAACGCAAACCGCTCTGAGAAACGGCACTTCAGAGCGGTTTGCCAGGCGTTTTTCGTTACAGTAGCTGTTCAGTAACAGCTTTACTGTAACAATACATGAAATCTACCACACCAAAAACGCTTCACAAAACGCTAGCTGAAACGCTACAGAAAAAGAAGAAAAAGCGTTTCAAAATCTGCTAGCATTTTGCGGATCTGCTAGCTGTTTTTGGTGTGCACTAGGCCTAACAGCTTGTACAATTAGCTAGCTGACTTGGGGGTTGACTCACTTTGTAGGCCGAGATCCCGGCACCTTGGCCCAATAGACTGCCTGTCAAGTGATGGGCAGCCTATTGGCCCAAAGTGCGGGGATCTCTTCTCACAAAGACACTGGACCTGACAGGATCCAGAGTGGGACTATTGGAGCAGCTGTTGGGTTCATTTTGGGGTAGTGCGAGTAAGTTAGTAGTGCATGCTACAGCAGTAGCGTGCCTACTTTGAATGTTACTTGCGTTTCCACACTAAGCTGCGCTGCTTGAGCAGTGTAACTTAGTGAATTAACCCCTACCGATTTGTATGTGAGCCAGATGCAGCCATCATAAGAACCACATCTGGCTCCCGAGCCATAGGTTCCCAACCCCTGCTCTAAGCATTCTCCACACACATCTGTTAGTGTGATGGGTGCTGCAGACTCATGTTTGGCCCGGGTGATGCTGTGTCCCTCCTCTATCTCCAGGAAAACCCCTTCCAGGAAGTGCAGCCCACAGATCTGCTGACAGGGAAAAAAGAATTCTGACTAGCATCCAGTTATCATGAATGATTAGGCAATAAGCTGCAGCTACAAAACATAGCCTGCCCGATTTACTAAAAGTGCCCATTAAAGAGAACCTGATGCGTGGCTTCCATATTTGTTTCCTTACCAGTACAATACTAGTTGCCTGGCAGTCCTGCTGATCTCTTTGGCATCAGTGTCTGAATCACACACCTGGAACAAGTATGCGGCTAATCTAAAACTAAAAGTATCAAAGGCACAGGATCAGCAGGACAGCCAGGTAATACGCATTGTTTAAAAATAAATATGGCAGCCTCTATATCTCTCTCACGGTTCCCTTTAGGACCCATTTCCACTATCGCGAATTTGCATGCGTTTGCCGCATGCGAATTCGCATAGCCAATACAAGTGGATGGGACTGTTTCCACTTGTCAGGATTACTGAGCGTTTTTGTCCGCGTGAAAAATTCGCATGGCAGAGCCATCAGAATTTGCATACCGCATGCGAATTCGCAAGGAATCAATGGAAAAGCACACAGGCACTGCCATGGTTAAATTCGCATACAGCGTCATTCATGCGAATTCACATGAACATTTGCATACACCCGCATGCGAAATTCGCATCCGCATGCAAATTTTTTCTGCGGCAATTCGCACCGCACAAGTGGAAACCCGCCCTTAAAGTGGACCTGAACTCAGAACTTCCTCTCTGCTCTAAGGCTACACAAAGCTATTTTGTGAGCATTTTGCGTTTCTTCCATACTTCCCATTGATGCGGAATCGCCTCAAAAATGGTCCACGCACCGCTTTACTAAACGGACAGCGCACAACCCGCGCTGATATGAACCTTCTCCTAGACATTCATTGCACAAGCGTTTGGTGGGCGATTTTAAAAATCGCCTGAGTGTAAAACAAAAACCCTGAAACCGCCTACAGTGTGAATGAACCCTAAAAGGTAAGCAACAGCATAATAACCTTTACAGAAAAACATTTCTTTGTTACAGCTGATACAACTCCTGCAAAATATCTGCAGTGCATCTTCTGCTTTCATGGAAGCTGACATGTTAACATCCTGTGCTTTCAAATGAGCCTCTCTGCCATGGCAGTCAGCTGACAGCTGAGGGAATTAAACAACAACGTGTGTTATTACAAATTACAAAAAAAGTGGTATTTTAGCGCCAGTAAAGAAAAATAAAAGACAGTGACAGTTGTTCTATTGTTGGACCCTTGTGAACTATATTGTAGCTTTCACTGATCGGGAGTACAGCCATAAAAGCCTTTCCTGCAGATAACTCCTGAGAGCAGGGGATAGATGAAAAAAGGTCAATAGTTCATGTAATTTCACTCAGACTCTTGAGACCTGGCCATTGAGCTGAGACAATAAAACATTAAGGCTGCATTTCCACTTGTGCGGTGCGAATCGCCGCGATGAAAATTTGCATGCGGATGCGAATTTCACATGCGAGTCCCTGCGAATTTTCATGCGAATTTGCATGGATGACGATGTATGCGAATTTAACCATGGCAGTGCTGGTGTGCTTTTCTATTGTTTCTATGCAAATTCGCATGAAAATTCACATACCCAAACCTCATGCGAATTTCCTATTAAATACATTGTATGCGATTCGCATATCGGTATGCGGTATGCGAATTCTGATGGCTCTGCCATGCGAATTTTTCTGCACAGAAAAACGCAAAGGAATTCTGACAAGTGCAAACAGTCTCATTCACTTGTATTGCTATGCGAATTTACATGCGAAAAACGCATGCGAAGTCTCGATAGTGGAAATGGGCCCAAAGGATACCCGAAGTGACATGTGACACGATGAGATAGACATGGGTATGTACAGTGCCTAGCACACAAATAACAATGCCATGTTCCTTTTTTTTTCCTTTCTCTCTTGAAATAGTTAAATATCAGGTATGTAAGTGGCTCAAATTAGGAAGTGACTAGTGTCACCCTCCCTAATAAGAAATTCCCCTTTTTATCTCTTTCCTGCTCTCAGAAGCCATTTTCTGCTAGGAAAGCGTTGTATAGTTGGAATTTATCATCAGTGAGGGTCACACTGTAGTCACTTCCTGTCCGAGTCAGGACTGAGTCAGCCACTTACATACCTGATATTTAACTCTTTCAGGCAGAGAAAGAGGAACACAGCCTAGTTATTTGTGTTCTAGACACTGTACATACACATGTCTATCTCATCATGTCACATGTCACTTTGGGTATCCTTTAAGGCTCTGTTCCCACTTGAGCAGAGAACAGACATTTTTTATCCGTTCTCCGCTTAACGCAAATGTGACGGTAAACAGCTCATCTTTGATATATATGAGCTTTTTCCCATGTATGTGTTTATCGCTGTCTACTTCTTGCGAACCCCCCGCCTATCGTAGGCCCATCTCTGCTGTAGAGCAGGGAAGCTGTGCAATGTATACAACCATTCTTCCTATTTTGTGTGTCACATCGCCGGACCTGACTGACCCGCCCATCAGTTAAATCCAGAAAAGAGGGGAGGCGAGCTGTTCTGATGTCTACAAAGCAAAGCCTTTTCATCCTGACCGCTGTTACAATTTTTGCTCAATTTTGAACAAAGAAAAACATTTCTTTGTTATGCTGGTCATACACGGCTGCTGGGGAGGATTATCAATCGAGCCTGATGGCTTGATTGATAATATCCGACGTGTCGATACCCCGCCGGATCAATACTTTGCTCGATACCGGCGGGGAGAACAATAGAATAAATGAGCGGCTGATTAGCAGCCGCCCATGGGGACTAGCGGGGATGCGCCGGCATCGAGCCAGCGGCTCGATCCGGCGCATAATCACAGCCGTGTATGCCCAGCATTACAGCTGATACAAATCTTGCAATAAATCTGCAGTGTGTCTAGTTCCTGCTTTCATGGAAGCAGATAAAGGGTTTACATCTTGTGTTTACAAATTAGCTGCTCTGCCGAGGCAGCCAGGTGACACAGCTGAGACATCAAATTACACCTGTTATTAGTCGCAGATAAGGGGGAATTAGGCAGGCTAAACTCTTTAAATACATACATGGTGTATTTCTCTGTGTTTTCCTTCTGTCCTGTGCAATAGTTCAGGTCCACTTTAAGTTGGGCTTTAGTCAGAAAAAAAATGTATGGGTACATCGTGTCTTTCACTGATCTCCAGCCTTTTACAATCAACAGTTGAATGCTAATCTGCAGTACAGCCATTTCATCCTCAGTTCTTGTTTTCACATTTTAGGCAGGGCCAAAGAACTTCCTTCTTATTTACAGGAACAAAACCCCACACAAAGGCTTCAGTTCAGAACACTAAAGCCACCAATTCAATGTCATCCAGCGGTTCCCTATCGAATGGATTATAGTCTGATCTGGTGACAACTGAGCTTCTGTAGGTGCAGCTGATATGCCAGACCTCTCGCTCCCCACCCTGCTAACTGCGTATTCCCATGATGCATAAACACAATGGGGGATCTGTCACCCTAATCTCACCCACACGGAAAATAACCTAAACAAATCACATTGAAAATAATAAATGAAAATCAGGAAGGTCACCTGAGATTTATGTATCCAACTACCCTCTGAGTGTATCCCCCCTTTAATGCCTGCAGAGAGAGTCTAAAACATGGCCTTCCTTTAAGAAAATCTTAAGAATGCGCTCATTCTTTCCCTGGATGTATAAGAGATGCATCCCCACCCCGCTGGAAAACAACTGCCACAAGAGACAACCATAAGTCTTTCCCAGGCTGGGTGAGTGACAGTTCATTGGGTACATTACTGCTGAGACTTTTAGTATTACAGAAAAAGCTTGGCACTGCTGAGATGTATAATTCTCCACTTTTTAAACCACAATGCTGAACTAAAAAGGTACAAAACAGAATGCTGAGGGATGTTGTCCAGCCACTACACCGTAACGCTAGGATTCCTGGTTCACCCCAGGAGTGCACGGCAACGCTGGCACTCCCAGCCACAGCACCAGTGCCACTCCTAGCCACTGCACTGCAACACCACCACTGCTAGCCACCATGCCACTGGCACTCCTAACTGCCGCGTTCCCAGCGCCGGGACGCCTAACAGCCGGGCCCCAACACCCAGGCTCCTACCCGCCGGGCCACGACGCCCGGGCTCCTACCCGCCGAGCCACGACGCCCGGGCTCCTACCGGCCGAGCCACGACGCCCGGGCTCCTACCCGCCGAGCCACGACGCCCGGGCTCCTACCCGCCGAGCCACGACGCCCGGGACTCCTACCCGCCGAGCCTCCACGCCGGGACTCCTACCCGCCGAGCCTCAACGCCGGGACTCCTACCCGCCGAGCCTCAACGCCGGGACTCCTACCCGCCGAGCCTCAACGCCGGGACTCCTACCCGCCGAGCCTCAACGCCGGGACTCCTACCCGCCGAGCCTCAACGCCGGGACTCCTACCCGCCGAGCCTCAACGCCGGGACTCCTACCCGCCGAGCCTCAACGCCGGGACTCCTACCCGCCGAGCCCCAACGCCGGGACTCCTACCCGCCGAGCCCCAACGCCGGGACTCCTACCCACCTATCACCAGAGCAATGCTGGAACTTGTATTCCTCCAAGCACTGTCCAGTTATTGTACAGCACGTCAGTTATAGATCTCCACAGTCACTGCAGAGCTGCTGGGATCTTTAGTTCTCCAGCAATTAAGTGACAGCTTACCACCACTGCTAGCCACCATGCCCCTGGTACTCCTAACCGCCGCGCTCCCAGCGCCGGGACGCCTAACCGCCGCGCCCCAACGCCCAGACTCCTACCCGCCGGGCCACGACGCCGGGCTTCTGCCCGCCGAGCCACAACGCCGGGCCACGACGCCCGGGCTCCTACCCGCCGAGCCACAACGCCCGGGCTCCTACCCGCCGAGCAACAACGCCCGGGCTCCTACCCGCCGAGCCACAACGCCGGGCCACGACGCCCGGGCTCCTACCCGCCGAGCCACAACACCCGGGCTCCTACCCGCTGAGCCACAACGCCGGGCCACGACGCCCGGGCTCCTACCCGCCGAGCCACGACGTCCGGGCTCCTACCCGCCGAGCCACGACGTCCGGGCTCCTACCCGCCGAGCCACGACGCCCGGGCTCCTACCCGCCGAGCCACGACACCGGGACTCCTACCCGCCGAGCCTCAACGCCGGGACTCTTACTCGCCGAGCCGCAATGCCAGGACTCTTACCCGCCGAGCCCCAACGCCGGGACTCCTACCCACCTATCACCACAGCAATGCTGGAACTTGTATTCCTCCAAGCACTGTCCAGTTATTGTACAGCACGTCAGTTATAGATCTCCACAGTAACTGCAGAGCTGCTGGGATCTTTAGTTCTCCAGCAATTAAGTGACAGCTAATAAGTTTTCAGCCACTTGTCAGTGTCCCCTCCTCCTCCCGGGTCACTCACCCCCCAGTCGGGGACAGGAAGTCGGCATCTTCCTCGTCTTGCCCGAACATGGCCGCACAGAGAGGTGTCCCGGAGAGCAGAAGCGGCGCCCCGCACAGCCGCCTCTTCCGGGCTGCCTCTCCAGTCACGGGGCTGTCAGCTGACCGCCCTCCCTTTCCCGGCTAATGGGCGCAACGTGGCGTCCTGTCCGTCCTACTGGAGCGCAGAGGAGCCGCTTCCGTGCGTTCCACGCCTCGCCGCCAGGGCCAATCAGCACGCTGTCTCACGGATGACTGACAGGGCGGGGCGTGTCCTCAGACGCCTGCTTCATTGAAGGGAGCGTGTGTGCCCGCCCTGGAGGGGCGGAGAGTGGGCGGGGCCGCACAGGCGGATGTCTCGGTCAGCAGGAGCCCAGCAGTAGAGTGTGAGATCGGAGGTGACTGCGGACGGGTAGAGATCGCTGGTTCTGGGTGAGTTGGGGAGTCTCTCCTCGTGGGCTGATCTGAGGGGTGTTAGAGGTGGCCAGTGTGACTGACCCCCTTTATTGTGACTATTCCTCTGCAGAGCTGATCTGTCCTTTAATAAAGATATACTGAAGCGGAAAAAAAATGATGATATAATGAATTGTTTGTATAGTACGGAAAATTACTGGAACATTAGTAGCAAAGAAAATAGGCTCATATTTTTATTTTCAGTTATATAGTTTTTTTTTTATATAACATTGCATCATTCTCTAATATTTGCAGTTTACGTACTACTCAGTGTTCTAAATGTATTTGCAGAGCAGTCTTATGAACTATTGACCTGTCCTCTGGCAGATTAAAAGAAAATACAGTGACTGACAGTTGATATAATAAGCTTCAGAAGACAGAGCTCTCTGCGACTTTGAAAGCCGTGGAGCTCAATGGCTCTTTTGCATAAATAACAACTGGAGTTTCTTAACTCTTCCTGTACTGGAAAATATTAGACTTATGTCTCTGCTCCTAATGTTTTATTTCATAGCTGCACTATACATACAAATCATATATCATACATTTAAATTCTGCTGCAAGAAATGACTTTATTTCTGGGGAATCTCTTTGCCTGCACAGATATAGGTGCCCCCAGATCCGGGTGGATCGCTCAGAAACAGCCGTATCAGTCTGCAGCAGGCCTGGATTTACAACACAGGAGCCTATAGGCACAGATGTCCTGGCACCCTAAACTTCTACCTCCATGTACCTACAAACTCCACTAAACTGCATCACAAGTGTGTTGTCTGTCCCAACGGTCTCTTCTCCCTTACTTCCCTTGCCCATCATAGGTAGCTACAAGAGCATTAGGTAGCCAGAGGTACCTTCAGTATTAAATAGCTAGTGGTACCCCAGACTAAAGGGAGATCCGATTAGTGGAATGCTGAGAGCTGGATGAGTAACCCCTCATTTACGCTCTGCTTAGGAAGGAGGGAGGAAGGCACTTGGGGAAGGAAGTGAGTCGCCTTTCCATCATCAGGCGCCTGTAGGCACGTGCCTACAGTGCCTTATGGTAAATCCGGCCCTGGTCTGCAGACAGACTGTACACACACCGGACTGTCGCTGGACCGCCCACCCAGCGGGAGGTGACGACAGACCCGTCATTGCCTGCAATCCGGCATGTGTACGGACCTTTAGGCTTTGAATAAATAAGGCAGGCTCCCACACTGCTTGGAAGTGGTAAAATTGGCCAATCAAGATTGGATGTCTGTACACGCCACAAACTTGGGTGTTTATTTTTCACACTGAGGATCACAAAATCGCTAGTGTTTTGCAATGGGATTTTTTCACATTTTTTTTTGTGTGTTTGTATTTTCACTTGACATTTTAACGATTTCTAAACGATCGCGATTGCTTTTTTTAACATTTTAATTGTGATTGCTCTAAAATGGAGAAAAAGTGCTGCATGCTCCGCATTTGTGTTATCCGTGAATTGCTGGCAATCGCTGTAGTGAGATCGCTGTCATATACATTCAATTACACTAGTGATTTTCAAAGCACTACCGATTGGCGTCAATATGTGCGTTACATTTGCAGGTTGCAGATTGCTGGCCAGCATGACGCTAATTTTTGAAGCTCCACAAACTCGTTCTTGTTTTTAATTTCTTTTATTGTAATTTTTTTGCATCATTGAAGATACTTATTCATTCAAAACTACAAATTATACCAGGTATTTATGTTTTTGTGAATGTAGCCGATACTGGTTGTGTAAATGTTGGCAGCAATCTATATATATAAAATCGGATGTATGTGTGTGTGTGTGTGTGTGTGTGTGTGTGTGTATGTGTGTGTGTGTGTGTGTGTGTATGTGCCGCGATCACGCGAAAACGGCTTGACCGATTTGAACGAAACTTGGTACACAGATCCCTTACTGCCTGGGATGATATGTTCTGGGGGTCTCGCGGCCCCCCTGCACACGTGGGCGGAGCTAAAAACAGCAAATCAGATTCCACCCATTCAAGTCAATGGAAAAAATGTAAAAGACTGCCATTCTCACAGTAATCAAGCCAGAGTCCCCACACTTGGCACAGTTGGTCACTTGGTGACCGAGGTTGCAAATCCAGGAAAAGGGGGTGGAGCATAAAACAGCCAATCAAATTTCAGCCGTTCATTTTAAATGGGTAAATGTAAACGGCAGCCATTCTTAGACTGTTAATCGCAGGGTTCTCAAACTTGCCACACTTGGTCACTGGGTGAATGCGATTAATATTCAAGAAAATGGGTGGAGCCTATAACAGCCAATCAAAATTCACCTATTGATTTTCAAGGGGAATATTTGAACTGCTGCTATTCTTACACTGTTAATGGCAGAGGCTTCAAATTTGCTACAGTCAGTCATTGGGTGACTGGGGTCCAAATTCACTAAAGGGGCGGGGCCACATACAGCCAATCAGATTTCCTTGGTGGATAAACTGCTTCCATTCACACATTTTTGATGCCAGGAACCTGACAGCTCACAAACTTGGTCATTGAGTGACTGTGTGTCAAGGTTTCAAAAAGTGGGCGGAGCCAAAAGAACTTTTACTGGGAAAATATAAACTGCAACCATTTTTAAACCGTTAATGGCAGGGTTCTCAAACTTTGCACAGTTGGTCATTGGTTGACAGATTAAGATTTTGGAAGGTGGGTGGAGCCTACAACAGCCAATACAAATTCACCTTTTGATTTTCAAAGGGAATATTTCATCTGCTACCATTCTCTTATACTGGTAAAAGCAGATGCCTCAAACCTGGTACAGTTGGTCACTGGGTTACTAGGGTCCAAATTCAGGAAGGGGGCGGAGCCACAAACAGACAGATTTGTTTATTTTTCAATGGGAATATACAAAGTATTGATACCAAGGACCCCAAAGCTGATAAACTTGATAATTGAGTGACTGTATGTCAAGGTTAGAAAAAAAGTGGGCGGTGCCAACGACTTCATTTTTTACATTGCAGGGTTCCCAAACTTTACACAATTGGCCACTGGGTGACTTGGATGAATATTCAGAAATCTGGGTGGAGCCTACAACAGCCAATCAAAATGTACCTATTGATTTTCAAGGGGAATATTCACATTGCTACCATTCTTACACTGTTAGTGGCAGAGGCCTCAAACCTGATACAGTCAGTCATTGGATGACTGGGGTCCAAATTCACTAAAGGGGTGGAACCACAAACAGCCAATCAGATTTGTTAGATTGATTTCAGCCATTCTGTTATTGGCAGGGTTCTCAAACGTGACACAGTTGGCCACTGGGTGACTGGGATATAATATTCAGAAAAGTGGGTGGAGCCTACAGCAGCCAATCAAAATTCACCTTTTGATTTTCAAGGGGAATATTTACATTGCTGCCATTCATGCTCTCTTAATGGCAGAGGCCTAACATCATAAACTTGGTCATTAAGTGACTGTATGTCAAGATTAGAAATAGTGGGTGGAGCCAAAAACAACTAACTTTTTACATGGGGAAATGTAAACTGCAGTTTTTCTTACACTGTTAATGACAGGGTTCTCAAACTTCACACAGTTGGTCACTGGGTGACTAGGATTAATATTCGGAAAAGTAGGTGGAGCCTACAACAGCCAATCAAAATTCACCTATTGATTTTCAAGGGGAATATTGAAACTGCAGCCATTCTCACACTGTTAATAGCAGAGGCCTCAAACCTGCTACAGTCAGTTGTTAAGTGTTCGGGGTTCAAATTTAGTAAATGGGCGGAGCCAAAAACAGCCAGATTTCTTTGCTGGATAAACTGCTTCCATTAGCACAATTTTGATGCCAGGAACCCAAAAGCTCACAAACTTGGTCATTGAGTAGTGACTGTGTGTCAAGGTTACAAAAAGTGGGTGGAGTTAAAAACAGATTTTTCTGGTAAATTGTAAACTGCAGCCCTTCTTCACAGTTAATTGTTACTGGGTGACTGGGATTAATATTCATAAAAGTGGGTGGAGCCTAAAAATGCCAATCAAAAATCACATGTCACTTTTCGAGGAGAATATAAAAATTGCTGCCATTCTTGCACTGTTAATGGCACAAGCCTCAAACCTGGTACAGTTGGTCATTGGGTCACTGAGGTTCAAATTCAGAAAAGGGGACAGAGCCACAAACAGTGCATCAGATTTGTTTCATTTCATGGGAAAATACAAATTATTGATGCCAAGGACCCCCAAAACTCTCAAACTTGGGCATTGAGTAGTGACTTTGTGTCCAGGTTACAAAAAGTGGGCGGAGCCAAAACAAATTACACTGGGAAAGTGTAAACTGCAGCCCTTCTTACACTGTTTATTTCAGGGTTCCTAATCTTTGCCCAGATGGTCACTGAGTGACTGAGATGAATATTCAGGGAAGTGGGTGGAGCCTATAATAGCCAATCAAAATTCACTTGTTGATTTTCAAGTGGAATATTTAAATTGCTGCCATTTTCACACTGCTAATAGTAGATGCCTCAAACCTGCTACAGTTGGTCATTGGGTGACTGGGGTTCAAATGCTGGAGAGGGGTGGAGCCACAAACAGCCTATCTGATTTGTTTAATTTCTATGGGAATATACAAATTATTGATGCCAAGGACCCCAAAGCTCACAAACTTTGTCATTGAGTGTTTGAGTGTTAGGGTTAGAAAGTGGGCGGAGCCAACACCAGTCAAATACATACCCGGGCAACGCCGGGTCATCAGTGGGTGGAGACAAATACAAATTTCACTGGGAAAATGTATACTGCAGCCATTCTGTTAATAGCAGGGTTTTTAAACTTTGCACAGTTGGTCACTGGGTGACTGGGATTAATATTCAGAAAAGTGGGTGGAGCCTACAAAAGTGAATCAAACTTCACCTGTTGCTTTTCAAGGGGAATATTTAATTGCTACCATTCTTGAACTGTTAATGGCACAGGCCTCAAACCTGGTACAGTTGGTTATTGGGTGACTGGGGTTCAAATTCAGAAAAGGGGGTGGAGCCACACACAGCCAATCAGATTTGTTTCATTTCAAAGCAGATTATTGATACCAAAGACCGCAAAGCTCACAAACTTGGTCAGTGAGTAATTGTGTGTTAGGGTTAGAAAAAGTAGGCGGAGCTAACACCAGCCAAATACATACCCGGGCAACGCCGGGCAATCAGCTAGTGACTTATATTGATAAAACATAGGAGAAGGTAAAAGTACTCTCAGTGACCATAATACAATCTGCCAGTTAAGAGATCAAGCAGAATAGATATTCTGTGAATTTACTATAGTGGTTTTCCTCTTGGCACTCCGATTTCCTCACACATCCCAAAAACATACAGAGAAGTTAATTGGCTTACACCTAAATTGGCCGTAGACTAACATAAACAAATGACTATGGTAGGGATTCGATTGTGAGCTCGTCTGAGGACAGTCATGACTATGTACTCTGGGAAGTACTACAGAAGATGTCACTGCTATATAAATACATAATATGGTAGGACATTAGACTTTGACAATGGTAGGGATTGGATTGTGAGCTCCTCTGAAGACATTAAAGGGACTCCGAGCAGTGCAGAAACTATAGAAAGATGCATATCATTTTAAAGCTCTCTTTCTCCTCTTTCCAATGATATATAAACCACTGCCCTACGCCTTTTAGTTTTCGCTATTTTCGCGATTGAAATTTCCGCGGCCGCGATTTCAATCGCGAAAATAAAGTAAACTAAAAGGCGTAGAGCGATGATTTAGGTGTAGTCAGAAAGAGGAGCTTTAAAATGATATCCATCTTTCCATAGTTACATTGTATTACACAGGCCGACTTTTTTTGCTGAATGGAGCTGCTGACACTGGGGAAAGTGTCGTCCTGTGTAATACAAGTAACTATGGAAAGATGGATATCATTTTAAAGCTCTCTTTCTGGCGACACCTAAATCATCGCTCTAAGCCTTTTAGTTTTCTTTATTTTCGCGATTGAAATCGCGGCCGCGGCAATTTCAATCACGAAAATAGTGAAAACTAAAAGGTGTATGGCGGGGGTTTATATATCATTGGAAAGAGGAGAAAGAGAGCTTTAAAATGATGTGCATCTTTCCATAGTTTCTACACTGCTCGGAGTCCCTTTAGGCTTCTTGCACACCAAGACGTTGTGTTAGGTGGCACGTTAAGGTCGCATAACGTGCACCTAACACAACGTATGGTGCTGCAAAAGCCGACGGTAGAGTGAGCCGCGTTAGGCTGCTCGATGCCCATAATATCTCCCAGAGTGGCGCTGATTGGCCAGCGGGACCACGTGATGCGGAGCGAGACACTCCGCATCACGTGGTCCCGCCGGCCAATCAGCGCCCGCCAGTGCAGTGAATATTAAGTAGCCATGTGCGCGGCTACTGTAGCTGGCTCTCCCCGCCTCCTCCGCCCCCCACTGCGCATGTGCAAACAGTCTAACGCGGCTATAGCCGCTCCAACGCCGTAGCATGCTGCACTTTGCACAGAACGTGCAGCGTTACATGTAACGCAACGTGGGCTGTGTGAACAGCCCACTTGTGTTACATTGCTGTGCGTTGGGGGAGCGTTACAGGCGCACTAACGTGCGCCTGTAACGTCTTGGTGTGCAAGCAGCCTTAAGTGACATGACTTTGTACTCTGTAAAGTACTGCAGAAGATGTGAGTGCTATATAAATGCATAATAATATGGTAGGACATTAGACTATGACTATGGTAGGATTAGATTGTGAGCTCCTCTAAGGACAGTCAGGGACATGACTATGTACTCTGTAAAGTGCTGCAGAAGATGCCAGAGCTATTTAAATACATAATAGTAATAATATGGTAGGACGTTATGCTATGACTATGGTAGCGATTAGATTGTGAGCTGCTCAGAGTACAGTCAGTGACATGACTATGTACACTGTAATGTGCTGCTGGAGATGTTAGTGCTATATAAATACATAATAATAACAACTTTAGGTGGCCATACATTAGAACAATTATGGGCAGATTCGACCAAGAGACACATTTATCTCTAATCGAATCTGATTAGAGATACATTTGTCTCTAGTCGAATCTGCCCATACACTACAGGCCGATTCCCATCTGATTTTAGCATAAAATCATCATGGAATCGGCTGAGCCGCCGTGTCCACCCCGCCGCAATGTATATATGTATGTAGTGTGTGCATTTATACATTACCTGTCCTGTAGCAGCTTCCGCATGGTGTCCGTCCGTCTCGCCAGGTAACAACCGCATACACGCTAGTGGCGCATAGCGTCAGACATCATCACTATGCGGCGCCGGCGTGTATGCGGAACCCGGCGAGATGGACAGAGGCCGCGTGGAGGCTGACACCAGACAGGTAATGTATAAATGCACTACACTACATACATTTATACATTGCAGAGACGGAGGTTTCATCGTCTCGTCGCTCGTTTTCAATTCGGCCGACGTACCGCCGCGCACCCGACCAGCTAACTTCAGTCCGAAATTTTCCAGCATGCGCGATGGACCGTGCGGCCAATTTCGGTCCCGAAATTGGCCGCTTTGTCGGTCGGGCATGTACTTGGCAGCACCAATTTTCACCCAATTCGATTATAATAATTGAATTGGATGGTCGATTGGTTGGTCGGCTAGTGTATGGCCCCCTTTTGTTAGCTAACCAACATCTATTCAACCTGACTTCTCGGGCGAATGAGTTCTATACCCGTATGTACTTGTAGAATGTAGTATTCTCAGAGTAGCTGCCTAATCCAATTGGTGCATGACAAGATCTAATCAGTTCTACTTTGCCTGGCAATAGATATGTAGCTGTACAATGTCATGTTTTCAGAGTAGATATCTGAATCCAGTGCACAACGAGCTGTAAGATCAGGTCTGGTCACTCCAACTGCATGACACAAACTGAAGACAAAAGTTGTACTTTTGAGCCTAGTACACACCATACAATTTTCTGTTATGCTGGAAATACACGGCTCGATTCTGAGCCATTTAGATGGCTCGATAGATCATTTCCGATATGTCTGATCTCCCGCCCAATCGTTTCCGCACTCAATTCTGAATTGAGAACAATGGAAAAAGATAAGAGAATTGCCTGCAGAATCTAGCGCGGAAAACGATCGGTCGTGGAATCGGGCTGCAAAATCGAGCCTTGTATGCCCGGCATAATATTTTCTGTTAAGCCCCATCTACACGATAGGGTTCTTTGTGCGATTCGATTACGATTCTATTTACCATCCGATTAAATCCGACATGTCCGATCGGGATTTGATTCAATTCGATTTGCCATTGTTTTGCATTGAATTGAATCAAATGGAAACTCGATCGGACATTTCGGATTTAATCGGATTGTAAATAGAATCATAATCGAATGGTGCAAAGAATCGTATCGTGTAGATTGGGCTTTAGATTATTTCCTGCAGAGACTGGTCATTATCTCTGGTGCATTGTCTTCTGGTTATCTCCTGCTGAGCAGAACAATGCTTAATTGCTCGGCAGATAGATGGTTAGATAGATCATTTCCAACATGTTCTAAATGATCTATCTGGCAGGTAAATCTAATGCTAGGGATACACTGCTCGATTTTGCATTTCGATTCTGCACCAGATCGTTTTCTGCGCTCGATTCTGCAGGCGATTCACTTATCTTCCGCTCGTTTTTCTTATCTTTTCCCATTGTCCTCCATGCAGCATCAAGCCGGAGATCGGACATGTCGAAAATTATCTATCGAGCCATCAAAATGGCTCAGAATCAAGCCGTGTCTTCCCAGCATAAAGGGGCCCTTACACTGGTCGATTTCAGACATTGATTGATCGATTCCATAGAATCGATCGGTCGGAAATGGATTCTTTCAAATCAGCAAATCGATCGCTTTGCAGCCGATTTCGATCGATTTGATCTATCTGACAGGATGGAAAATCTAGGTCAATCTGCTGCTGGCAGCAGATTGATGGCCTATAGAGTTGCATTGGATCTAATGGTGCAGTAATGCCTTTAGATCGATTTCATTCTGAAATCTATTAGAAATCTGTTCTTAGTGTGTGGCACACATCAGATATATTCCTGTCAGATTCAACTTGACAGGCATCTGACAAATCTATCTGATTGTCGAATCTGCTGCAAATCTATAAAGCTGGCCATACACTGGCCCGATTTGCCGCCGTTTCGACAGCAGATTCGATCACTGGGATTGAATCTGCTGCCAATCGTTCGCGCTACACGCCGAATTTCGATCCATTTCGTCCGATCCTGTCGATTGCTCCGTGCGGAAAATTACCGTCGATCGCCCGCGGGTAGGGAGCGCGTCGCTAGCGGCGTTCGAGTCCCCGACGACCGACGCAATAGAGCGGCAATACATTACCTGCTCCGCCGGCGCGACTACCCCCGGTCACCGCTGCTCTGTCTCCGCTCTGGTCTCCGGCATGCTTCAGTTCCTCCTGCCCGGCAGGAAGTTTAAACAGTAGAGGGCGCTCTACTGTTTAAACTTCCTGCCGGGCAGGAAGAAGTAAAGCATGCCGGACCTGGAGACCAGAGCGGAGACGGAGCAGCCGTGACCGGGGGCAGTCGTGCAGGTAATGTATGTGGGCATGCGGGCAGGGGGGGGGGGAGCGGCGGCAGCAGCACCACCACCACAACAACAGATTGTGAACGGCTTCAGGCTGAAATCGGTTCACAATCTGCAGTAAAGGTAGCCATACGATCCCTCTCTGATCAGATTCAATCAGAGAGGGATCTATCTGTTGGTCGAATCTGATGGCAAATCGACCAGTGTATAGCTACCTTAACAAAAAATCTAAAGGTGGCCATACACTTGTTAGATTAGCAGCAGATAGATCATCAGATAGATTTCTGATCTATCTTATGTGTTTAGGAACATTTTTTACTAGGAACAGATTTCCAATAGATTTCAGTTTGAAATCTATTGAAAATCGATCCGATGGCATTTTTTGGCCATCAGATTTCCATTAGGGCCAATGCAAAATGATAAGCAATCTCAACAGATCGACCTAGATTTTCCAGCCTGCCAGATCGATTGAAATTGATTGAAATCGGTCGATTGGTCAATCGATTTGCAATCGATCAATTTTGATTGCTCGATTGGCCAAAAATTGGCTGAGTGTATGGGCCCCTTAACAGAAAATTGTATGGTGTGTACCTAGCATAATACAAGACTAGAATAGTTGAACTATTGTTACTGTATCAGGCTGTAGTTACAGGTACAGCAGCTACTATGGGGCCCAGGAGCAGGCGGGAGCCGGTTTGTCCCTAACTTGCCATTTCCTTCCTTGTCTCACCCTGGAACCAGATCACCCATATGGCAACTTGGGCAGTTGCCTAAGGCCTGTTGCTTGTGCAGGGTTTTCACTGACGTCTATTGTCCTGTCCCCCACCTCACTTTATCAAAGATGTACACCCCTTAAGCAGCCCATACACTCAGCCGATTTTCTGGCCGACCGATCGATCCCGATCGATCGATTGATCGATTGCAAATCGGTTGGCCAATCGACCGATCGATGGCCGATTTCGATCGATTTCGATGGATTTCCATCGAACTTGCAGGGTGGAAAATTTAGGTCGATCTGAAGAGATTGCTTATCAGTTTGCATTGGCCTTAATGGAAATCTGATGGCAAAAAAATGCCATCAGATCGAATTTCAATAGATTTCAAACTGAAATCTGTTGGAATTCTATCCTGGTAAAAAATGTTCTAAAAACGCATCAGATAGATCATCAGATGCATTTCTTATCTATCTGCTGCCAAACTGACGAGTGTATGGGCACCTTTAGGAAGGAGATGAAAAAGATGGACCCTCTACAAGGACATACCATCAGTTATTAGATACAGATACTGATTTCCCAACTGCACATTTCTGCAGCTAGCTCCATCAGCATAGAAAGAATAGCAGAAAAAAAAGCATATGTTTAAATGATGCTGAAGCAAAAAAAACAAAAAAAAACGTATGATATAATGAATTGTATGTGTAGTACATATAATGAATAGAACATTAGTAGCAAATAATATAATCTCATACTTTTTTTCAGTTTAATGGATTTTTTTTTATAACATTGCATCATTCTGTCATATTTGCAATTACAAACCACAGATTGTATTTTAAACTATGAAACTGCCCGACAAATAGTTCCTTCTCTGTCAATATCTGATCAGAGAGGGATCTATCATTGCCACACACAGCAAATCAAATCATACTGAAATCAATTAACCACTTGGCATCCAGACCTTGTTTCCTCCTTATGGACCAGAGCAGTTTTGACAGTTTAGCTATGTCTTCATTTAATCAGCAATCACTTTATCCCTATTTATGACCCCATGAAATATATATTGTTTTTTTTTTGTTTGTTTTTTCAAGACAAACTAGACTTTCATTGTATGGCTTTTTTTCCATTGAACAATTTTTCTTTACATGCATTTTAATGGTAAAAAAAGAGGAAAAAATAGAAAAAACACATTATTTCTCAGTTTTACTAATTCCAGTTTAAAAATAAAAAGAGCTACTGTAGATTAAAAAACAAACAAACAAATTTTGTTTTACCAAAAAAAGCTTTTTTTAGGCGCTCCAAGCTCTGCACCTTGGCTACCCAGACACTGCTTTATTTGATCTGAGGAAGCGGACTGTGCTCCGCGAAATGCGTTATCGTTTTTGTCTGATTATTAAAATTTCTTTCCTAAATTGGCATTGCCCCCTCTTCTTAGAGGTAAGCCATTTTACGTTTATTACATCCATGGTTATTTTTGGGGCGCCTTCTCCCTCCCAGCGATATTGTATACAGCCCCCTAACTATTAGAGGTTTCTGTCAATTGTTTGTTTTGTGTACCCAAACAATCATTTTTCTGGAGTGCGACCCACACATTTGAAGACAAAGAACCGAGTGGGGATGGGATTTCCTCACTTGTTTTTATACTGTGGTTGCTGGTCCTGCAACCCACCTTTGTGACTGAGTACCTCATCACTGTGTATCTATCCAGAACCTGACATTAATATACTACACCATAAGGGACTCCTGGTCTCTCTGTGTGTTTTTTCTGTATCCGTAGGAAGTCTTTGGACTCCTCTGGACTACACACTTCCTCACAAGTTTTGTTTGGCTATTTCTACAGTTTATCACAGAACATAGATTATGTACCTGTCACAATATATGGTGAGGATATTTGATTCTGAAATAATGCTACAGTGTGTATTTTTCACTATGAACTGAGAAAATGTAAAGTATTTTTAATGGTAAATCTTGGCTCAGGGAACATATATTCCCGTTCACCTATTAGTGTAGGAGGTGTGCAGAGGAGCAAGCTCAATCAGGTACAGATGAGCTTTAGCTACAAGACGTATATCTACGTTCTCGTGGCTCAGATGAAGTCACAGAGGATGTAGATATACTGTAGTGGTGGATAAAGTGGTTAAAAATCAAACACCGCCAATCCCCTGTGCGTCCGCCCTGCCAATGCTGCTCTCCCTGGGGCCTTAGGGCCCGTTCAGATCAGAAATGCGGATGGCCATGCGTGCGGAACGCGTGCGGACCGCAACGCGTACGAACGCATGGCCATCCGCGTTTGTGTGCGTTGCGTGGCTGATCCCATCACTGAAAAGTGAATGGGACAGCCACGCGGTTTTGCAAAATCTGCGTGCAGCATGCGTTCCCGGACCACACAGGTCCGGAACGCATGCAGTGTGAACATCAGACATTGCACTCTATGCAATGTCTGATGTCGTGCGTTTTGGCCACCTGCACGCGTTTCCAAAACGCGGCTGGAAACGCATGCAGTCTGAACGGGCCCTAAGGGCCTGTACACATTGCTGCGCTTTTCAAATCTTTTGAAAAATAATGAAAATCGTGGAGACCTGTACACACTGGTGCGATGCGCTTTTCCTATTCTCATGAAGGCTTGCGATTTAAAAATCGTGTGCGATTTTAAAAGCGCAGCAGTGTGTATAGGCCCTTATGCAGAGTATTAGCGTAGCCTCCATATACTTCTTTCTTCAGTTTTCCTCTAATAAACGAGCTGCTTTGGCCTACTTAAATCCAACCATAGCATTCCACGGTTTCTTTATAGGGTTTGGTTGCAAACGGCGGTTTTGGTGTGAACAGGGCTCATGTCTATGTCCTGCCCCGTTCCCCACAGAAAGTCAGCAATACCCACATCAGGCTATGGGTGATAGATTCAGCCCCTCCTGGTGGTTCTTTCCTCTGGATTGAGGTGCAGTGAGGCTGAAGGGGTTGAACTTGATTGACGCACATCTCATTACCACCTAGATAGCCACGTACCTGTATAACTGAGGCTGCAATGCGCGCTGCAGTTATTGTAATCCCATTACACACTCATTGTACACACACAATATTCCTGGCAAGCAGGAGTCGCTGGTCCACATGCCGATGCCTGCACACCCTGCTTCATGGAAGAAGGAAATGAGCTGTAAATGGCATTTTTGAATGCGGAGATTGTGATCAACGTAACTCAACTGCGTGCAAATATTTCTTTCTACACAATATCTGTCCACTCTCACCATTCCGCATTATAGATTACTGTACTCCTTTCTCAGCTATAATGGCCTGGTGTAAAACTTATTGCTCTGTGCACTTGAGGTAAAGTCCCCCTATGAGTCAAAGTCTCTTTGACTTTTTTAAAGCTGACTTGAACTCAGAACTTCTCTTTGCTCTAAAAGATACACAACCAGCATAATAACCTTTGAAAAAAAAATGTTACATCTGGTACAAATCCTGCAATTAATCTGCAGTGTGTCTACTTTATGCTTTCATTGACGCAGACATAGGGCTAACACCCTGTGTTTACAAATTAGTTGCTCTACTGAGGAAGCCAGCTCACACAGCCGAGAGATCAAATTACAGTTGTGATTCAGTCACAGAAGGGGGGATTAGACAAGCCAAATGTCTAAATACATACAAGGTGCATTTCTGTTTTCCTTCTGTCCTGTGCAAGAGTTCAGGTCCACTCCAAAGGACCTCTGAAGTGAGGGATATGGGGGCTGCCATATTGATTTCCTTTTAAGGAATTCACATTGCCTGGCTATCCTGCTGATCCTCTGCCTCTAATACCTTTTTAAAGGAAACCATAAATGAACTATAACTATAATAGTCCAGCAGGTGCAGAACTATTCTCCTCCGGAGAGAGATGGAGGGAGGGCACTGCACATGCTCAGACTGGCAGCGACTGGCCGAACTTACAGGACCCAGTACAGAAGACGGAGAAGACTGAGGACGGCGGCGGGGGAGCGATCCGTGCGGATGGGGCTTGAGGTAGCCCCAGGTATGTATAAAACTTTGAACATAGTTCATGTCTGGTACACTTTAAGGTACATACACACATGTGATGACCGCCAGCCGAAACCACCAATGACCGTTTCAGCCGACTATCGTTTTTGTGTACAGTGGTTGCTGATTGATCTTACTTGGGCGTCATTAAAGGGAATCTGAGGTGAGAAGAATATGGAGGCTGGCATGTTTATTTCCTTTTAAATAATGCACGTTGCCTGGCTGTCCTGCTGATCCTCTGATTCGTCCCCAATGTCTGAGCATGACTAATCGCAATGCTATTTTCAGTGACATGATTACGTACTCTGTAAAGTGCTGCAGAAGATGTCAGTGTTATATAAATACATAATAATAATCTGGTAGGACATAGATTATGGTAGGATTACTGGTAGATTGTGAGTCTCTCTGAGGACAGTCAGTGACAGAGAGCGTCTCTCTCCCCCACTTGCACTCTGTAGCCATGACGCACATAAAAAAAAGCTTATTTTTATCTCGTTTTAAAAACTAATTATAAACAAGGGGAGAAAAAACATAAAAAAATGTAGCTGTGAAAAAACAACCTAGTTTGGTAAATCCAGCCACGCTTCCGGAACTTGCCCTTCATTGGTCATCATGTGAAAGGGTCAGGGTCTCTTGGCTGGCTCCAGTCACTTCAGGTCCATGTTTGTTGTGCAGGGAAGGTATTTGCTCACTATAATCAGTGACTTTATGCCAGTCCACCCCAGCTGTGTGGTCAGCTACTATTTGTCTACTGACCGTCGCTCTGCATTCCAAGTTGAGGCACAATGTTTTTATTTGTATTTTATAAGAACACAACTGGGTAGGATTATGCAGGAGAAGAGAGGCGCCAAGAGGATAAAAGGAAGGTAAATGAGCTTAAAAACCAAATTCTTGGTAAATAGGAGGTAGTGGTGGACTTACCTCCTCCAAGTAGACACACAACGACTGTAGTAAAGACAGTCAATATATTTTATTTATAAACTCCAAATATGCAACGCGTTTCGCAGGTTTGATCACGCTTCATCAGGCAATAACAACGGAGCAATAGCATATGTGGTCAGTAGAAGAGCCAGGCACCTCTGTGTTACAACTGGGTAGGAAAAGAAAAAGCTTGTGTGTATTTGCCCTCAATGTATCAGTGAGAGATCTGCACTGGCATATTGTCTCAGCTGAGCAGAGGCTGACCATATTATTCTCTTACCTACTCTATCCACTCATCTGTCACCCCGCACGCTCTGTTGTATGCTGCACCATCGCCCCGTCCTTCCTCCGCAACAAGAGAACACGTCGCGGTCCTCTGTACAGAACTCTGCCTCGAACTGTCTCCCAAGGGATCAGGTCCGGATCCCTGCATGCGACACTGATTGTGCTTATGTGCAAACCTTAATGCTGGGAACACACAATGCAATTTCCCGTCCGATTCCCTCCGATAAGTGAAACGCAGAGTCTGAACTTTGCACATATTCCCAGACCGGAAAATGTATGCAATGAAAGCCTATGAGGAAGGACACTGTCAATTCTCCCTAGGCTAGTCGCCACATCCATGTTGCCCATTTAAATAGACGCCGTGACGTAATACTCACTTCACCTACCGCCGCTCGGTCCCTTGTGCACAGCCTGGTGGCCAGCAGAAGCATGAGGATTCCCACTGGGCTGCAAAACGCCAATGGGAATCCTCAGCAACAGGGAGGATGGGAGGGTTCTCATTGGTTCATGGTGGACCAATGAACATTTTCTGTTGCTAGGGTGAATTGGTCTCTTGTCTCCTATCTGCTCCTACTGGCCTCCAGGCTGTGTACCGAGGGACCGAGCGGTGGCGGGACACGTGAGTGGTGATGCGGATGTGATCAATGTGTGATTGGAGCAGAATGTAAAATTGATGCAAAATGGACGGAAGCGGATGCGCTTATCGTGCCTGTTACGCATCCACTCTAGTGTGAAGTGACCCTTACTGTACCATTTGGCACCTGCAGAGCTAAGGAGGTGTGAGACACGTAACATTTAACTGGTTCCGCACTGCATTTGTTGCACTCTACGTCCTGTTTGTAGAGTGCACGCCACGCCACGTGCTACCACTGAGCCTTTCGCTCTCTCGTTGTTGCAGCTCACTTGCTAGTGATGGGTCGTTCGCGAACGAGCCGGCTCTTTGCTGCGAACGACGAGCCGGTTCTCCGTTTTGAAAGAGCCGATGCCTCAGCCGCCCCACACAGCTCTGATTTGCTGTGTAATAAAGGGCACTGAGGCATGCTGGGAGATGTAGTCCTCCTCTTGCAGCTTGTAGGAGTGTATGGGGCGGAGCAGAACAGTAGCAGGAGGGATTGCCCCAGTCAGAGAAGCAGTCTGGAGTTGTCATGGGGGCGGGGCTTTTAGTCCGATTCTGAGTGGTGTCTAGTGATATTTAATGAAGAGCCGATTCAGAGCCCTAAGAGCCGGCTCTTTAATGGGAGCCGATTCTCTGAGAAGAGCCGGAACTCCCATCACTATCACTTGCCCTGCCGTCACTATGACTACAGGGCTTTGTGAGCCGGTAGCCGGTCTGGGGCCGATTTTATTGGCTGACATTGATCACATGGTGAGGAGCCAATGACAGCGCACATTGATCACATGGTGAGGAGCCAATGACAGCGCACATTGATCACATGGTGAGGAGCCAATGACAGCGCACATTGATCACATGGTGAGGAGCCAATGACAGCGCACATTGATCACAGGGTGAGGAGCCAATGAAATCGGTTCCTGTGCGGCTCACAGAGCCCTGTCGTCATCGAGATGGACGAGCGGGTGGGCTGAGGCGACGGGTGCGCAGCGTAAATAGTGACAGCAGCGATTCCATGCGACATGTCGGCCAGCTCCCTTATTTAGTAGCAGCGGTCACTGGTCCTTAAAGTGAACCTCCGGACTAAAAATCGACTCAGTATCACTGAAAAGGCTTGGGCTTCAATTCACTAAGCTTATCTCCTGTCTTTAATAACTCCTCTAGAGTTGTTACCATGGTGATAAGGCATGTAGTATTCAGGAAACATTTTACCTCAGGCAAAAAGTTAACTCTTCTGTCTTTAAGTTAACTCTCCAATCCTTAAAATAATTTCAGAGTTAAAGACAAGCTGTTAATTAACTGTGTGTGAAAATAACTACAGAGGAGGTAAATTAACTACAGAGGAGGTAAATTAACAACAGAGGAGGTAACGTAAGGAATGAGGAGATAAGATAACTCTCTCACTGTGTGGAGGTAAGTTTTCTCTTGCCTTATTATCTCCAGCATGATCTTAGTGAATTGAGGCCTTGGTATTTCTTTAAAGAGAACCCGAGGTGTGTTTAAAGAATGTTCTCTGCATACAGAGGCTGGATCTGCCTATACAGCCCAGCCTCTGTTGCTATCCCAAACCCCACTAAGGTCCCCCTGCACTCTGCAATCCCTCATAAATCACAGCCATGCTGTGAGGCTGTGTTTACATCTGTAGTGTCAGTCTCAGCTGCTCCCCCGCCTCCTGCATAGCTCCGGTCCCTGCCCCCGTCCCTTCCCTCCAATCAGCAGGGAGGGAAGGGATGCAGGCGGAGACTGGAGTTCTGCAGGAGGCGGGAAGAGCAGCAGACTGACACTATAGAGATAAACACAGCCAGCTCTGACAAGCTGTTTGTCAGCAGCGTGGCTGTGATTTATGAGGGATTGCAGAGTGCAGGGGGACCTTAGTGGGGTTTGGGATAGCAACAGAGGCTGGGCTGTATATGCAGATCCAGCCTCTGTATGCAGATAATATTCTTCAAACCCACCTCGGGTTCTCTTTAACAGTTTCACAGCATCAGAACTTTGTTTCTCTTATAAAAGCCTAATTTTTAGCTGCACAGAAGAAAACTGCCCGGGCTTTTTTCCCCTGATGCTGTGCAAAGCATGATGTGATTTTTGATAATGATGATGATCTCGTTCTGCTGTTTTGGTGCAATTTTTTTTTTTTTTTTTTTTTTTTTTTTTTTTTACATTTTGAATTTGACATTTGAAGCCTAGCGTGTGCAGCTGGAAGGGTTAATCAGGACACAGGACAGTTGGAACTGTGTCTCCTGCTCCTTGTCACCTCCTTTCAACCAAAAAGATGGCTGCCCCCATGACAAAGATGGCTGCCCCCATGAATCACAAACATTTGCCTGTTCTTTTAAAACAGGGTGGGTAAGAGATTATATTACATATCTATTCTAATTAACATAACTAATGTAACTTGATGACCGTATGTTTGTTTAGGCTGAAGTTCCCCTTTAAGGGGCCAGAGACCGCTGGTACCGAAGCAGTTAATAAGGGAGTTTGCTATGGTGCCTCTAACATCTGGATGGCGTAACCAGTATCGCCGTGTGATCGCATCGTCCTTTTCTGTCAGCCACGCTGTCTCTGCTCACGTGTCTGTAGATCTGTTGTGCACTTATAACTGTTTTTACTTGTTTTCTGCTACTGTCCCGTTTATGCTTGTAGCGCGGCTATAAAATGGCTAAGAATATAATTGCGCTGGGCTTTTGTGCGACTTGTAATTAGGGTCTTTTTCCGAATGCTTAAAACGACAGTTATTCGTTTATAGAAATCACATCAAAGACTTCAATGAAAAGGGTGAGAGAGGAAGATGCCCAGGAGAACATTTGGGACTGACGGTTGTTGCGTTCCGTCTCGGAGAGGCGAATGACATCATGGCTGGCTTCCGACTAGAGGTGGGGGGTCATTAGCAAAGTATAATACCTCCTGTGTATTAATTACATTCATTACGCACTTTGCAAGCTGCGGCATTTTCCAGGAGGCCACATAAAATGGCGAGTTTAAGCTGACCTGTCAACGCGTACGGCTTTGTTGTGTCAGTTTAAAGAGGAAGATGAAGAGATCGCAGACTGAGAATGTATGCTGCACATCAGCTTCTCTGTAGTTCGGTCTGTTTTTAGTACTTAGAGGAACTGTTACCAAGAATTGAACTTCATCCCAATCAGTAGCTGATACCCCCTTTTCCATGAGAAATCTTTACCTTTTTCTTAAAGGGAACTTCAGCCTAAACAAACATACTGTCATGAAGTTACACTATTTATGTTAATTAGAATAGATAGGTAATATAATCTCTTACCCACCCTGTTTTAAAAGAACAGGCAAATGTTTGTGATTCATGGGGGCAGCCATCTTTGTCATGGGGGCAGCCATCTTTTTGGTTGAAAGGAGGTGACAAGGAGCAGGAGACACAGTTCCAACTGTCCTGTGTCCTGATTAACCCTTCCAGCTGCACACGCTAGGCTTCAAATGTCAAATTCAAAATGTAAAAAAAAAAAAAATTGCACCAAAACAGCAGAACGAGATCATCATCATTATCAAAAATCACATCATGCTTTGCACAGCATCAGGGGAAAAAAGCCCGGGCAGTTTTCTTCTGTGCAGCTAAAAATTAGGCTTTTATAAGAGAAACAAAGTTCTGATGCTGTGAAACTGTTAAAGAAATACCAAGGCCTCAATTCACTAAGATCATGCTGGAGATAATAAGGCAAGAGAAAACTTACCTCCACACAGTGAGAGAGTTATCTTATCTCCTCATTCCTTACGTTACCTCCTCTGTTTGTGATTCATGGGGGCTGCCATCTTTGTCATGGGGCAGCCATCTTTTTGGTTGAAAGGAGGTGACAAGGAGCAGGAGATACAGTTCCAACTGTCCTGTGTCCTGATTACCCCTCCCAGCTGCACACGCTAGGCTTCAAATGTCAAATTCAAAATGAAAAAAAAAAAAAAAAAAATGCACCAAAACAGCAGAACGAGAACAACAAAATCAGAAATCCCATCATGCTTTGCACAGCATCAGGGTAAAAAGCCCGGGTAGTTTTCTTCTGTGCAGCTAAAAATGAGGCTTGGGTAAGAAAAACAAAGTTCTGATGCTGTGAAACTGTTAAAGAAACACAAAGCCTTTTCAGTGCAGCTGAGTCGATTTTTAGTCCGGAGGTTCACTTTAAATAGATTATCAGGGGGCTCTGTATGGCTGATATTGTGGTGAAACCCCTCCCACAGGCCCTGACAGTTTCCAGCCTGAGCCTTGTTGCATTGTGGGGAATACCAGCAGTTTCCAACTGCCAAGCAACCAGTATCTGCCTCTATGCATATTTATATCTATAAAAAACAACCTTTTAGCCCATCGCTTTGTTAGTGGGTGTTGTTATAAATAATTGCAGCTGGGACTGTCGTGATTTTTTTTCCCCCACATCTGCCAGTAGTAAAGATGATGACCTGCAGGTTGGTTTCACACTA
This sequence comes from Hyperolius riggenbachi, assembly GCF_040937935.1. NCBI lineage: Eukaryota > Metazoa > Chordata > Amphibia > Anura > Hyperoliidae > Hyperolius > Hyperolius riggenbachi. Next base: position 258,516,530 of record NC_090653.1, read on the forward strand.
GAAACCAGCGTAAGCGATGAAGTGCGTCGGGTATGCGGAAGTGTATTGCTGAAATACACTTGCACTCCACGGCGTTGCGTCGGTAATTTTTCTTTTTAAATCCACACGCCGCCATAGACTAACATGACTTCCGTGACGACGCAGATCGCCGCAAGTCGACGCATCGCCCCAGTGTTAACATAGTTCTTGACATGCGCCAAAAATGTCACTTCCGTTGCGTCGTCGTCTCCATAGATTTTCATTGCACGGCGTGGGGTGAGGTAAAAATACTGCACCGCCTCGGTGTGAAAGGGCCTTCAGGCTGATTGTGGATCAAACAATATGAATAAATTACATGGCGAATATTTTCTCTTCTCTCTGTTCTATTTTTTTTATCTTCTCTCTTTGCGATGCATTGATTTATTTACAAAACTAGTAGACCTAAGCCCGTTTAAAAACAGGCTCTAGGTCTCTCTCACCGCCGCATGTCAGCGTGAGTCTCCGCCCGCACCCCCAGGCCCCGCCCTCCTCCTGTCCCAGTGGCTACACATGTTCAGTAGCCAAAACACACGGGACACAGGGACAGGAGGATGACGCAGGGACAGGTAGGGTTTTATTACAATGGATTATTTTTCCCCCTTTTCACTAAAGTTCCTCTTTAAGGGCTCGTTTCCACTATCGCGAATCTGCATGCGTCCAACGCATGCAGATCCGCACATGTAATACAAGTGGATGGGCCTGTTTCCACTGTAGCGTTGTTGAGGTGCGTTTTTTTCAGCGTGAAAAAAACGCACAAAAGAGCCAACGATTTCGCCTGCGTCGGGAATCCGTGCGAATCGCCGCTAATGTATTTAATAGTAAAAACGCATGCGTTTGTTACATGCGTTTTTACCCGCGATTTCGCGTGCGATTTCGCACCTTTTTCAATTTTATTTAGCCCTGGCAGTGTCATGGTTAATTTCGCATGGCACCCTGCCATGCGAAATCGCGGGTAAAAACGCATGTGGAAACGCATCCGCATGCGTTTTTACAAGCGTCGGAATGCGGCCGAAATCGCGTCGCAACAGTGGGAACGAGCCCTTAAAGCCCCACTTCTGCTTTCCATTTTGTAATGCGAAGGTTAAACTGTATAGTGGTATGTAGCCCCTCCCACCCAGTGATCCTTAGCCTACGTTGTTTAGCTATGCAGAGTTCTCCTCCCAAGGCATTCTGGGAGACCAAGCATTATTTTCTCATTCTCAAATAAACATTCCACGGAACTGCACCTGCCAGGGCTAAGTATGTCGCCACCTGTGATTAATTTCAGAATGTAAATTCGGGTAAGGAAAAGATTTTAATAAGCAAACACTGAGTTAATTATATATAATTGTTATAAAAAATGTTATTACGTTATTTTTGTTACAGTTCCTTTTTAAGTGTACGTTTCTCCTAAAGAAAATGTATTGCTTTTTTCTGTTGTCATTTACAGTAGGAAGTAAAAATCTGACAGGTTTTGGACTAGTTCACCTCCTCGGGGGGGATTCTCTGTATTTCCTTTAAAAAGCATTCCCTGAAAATATATATATTATATTTTTAGAGGCCCACCAGCCTCCCTATTCATAATTTAGGAGCTGGACTGAGAATGATGTGGCGGTCGGGGACAGGCAACTCTGCCAAGAGCTTCAAACTGCTGTAGTTCCCTCTGGGGAAGATAGTGGATCCCGTACATAGGGGAAGGGAGCTAGGGAGCAGCCTCCTGTGTAGGGAAGTATTGCCTGTGTCCCCCATTAATGGCCCACTCTTTTACAAACCTTCCTTGTGGGAGGGTTCACTTTGTTTTTCTGTATAGGTGCTGAGTTGCCTTTAAAGGGAACCTAAACTGAGAAGGATATGGATTTTTCCTTTTAAAAAATACCAGTTTCCTGACTCTCCTGCTGATCCTGTGACTGTAATTCTTTTAGCCGCAGCCCCTGAACAAGCATGCAGATCAGGTGCTCTGACTGAAGTCAGACTGAATTAGCTGCATGCTTGTTTCAGGTGTGTGATTTCAGCCACTACTGCAGCCAAAGAGATCAGCAGGACTGTCAGGCAACTGGTATCGTTTAAAAGGAAACATCCCTATCCCTCTGTTAAGGTTTCCTTTAAGTAACTGCATAGGTAGAAGATAATTTACAGTACGTTTTATTCTGGGACAAATTTAACATGTGACCATTCTGTATATCTATTTAACCACTTCAGTACCAGCACCCTCTGCCCCGTTAAAGCGAACCAGAGATGAAAATAAGCTTATGAGATAAACAATTGGATCTGTCCTTCTACTCCCAAAAATGACTCTTAGATATCTCAGGGTTTAATTTTCTGTATAAACATTTACAAATCAGATTTAATGTTTCATAGGCCTCAATTCACTAAGGGCTCGTTTCCACTATCGCGAATCTGCATGCGTCCAACGCATGCAGATCCGCACATGTAATACAAGTGGATGGGCCTGTTTCCACTGTAGCGTTGTTGAGGTGCGTTTTTTTCATCGTGAAAAAAACGCACAAAAGAGCCAACGATTTCGCCTGCGTCGGGAATCCGTGCGAATCGCCGCTAATGTATTTAATAGTAAAAACGCATGCGTTTGTTACATGCGTTTTTACCCGCGATTTCGCGTGCGATTTCGCACCTTTTTCAATTTTATTTAGCCCTGGCAGTGTCATGGTTAATTTCGCATGGCACCCTGCCATGCGAAATCGCAGGCGAAATCGCGGGTAAAAACGCATGTGGAAACGCATCCGCATGCGTTTTTACAAGCGTCGGAATGCGGCCGAAATCGCGTCGCAACAGTGGAAACAAGCCCTAAGCTTATCTCCTGTCTTTAATAACTCTTCTAGAGTTGTTACCATGGTGATAAGGCATGTAGTATTCAGGAAACATTTTACCTCAGGCAAGCCTAAAGTTAACTCTTCTGTCTTTAAGTTAACTCTTCAATCCTTAAAATAACTGCAGAGTTAAAGACAGGCTGTTTATTAACTACGTGTGAAAATAACTACAGAGGAGGTAAATTAACTACAGAGGAGGTAAAATAACTACAGAAGAGGTAACTTAAGGAATGAAGAGATAAGATAACTCTCATGTGGAGGTATGTTTTCTCTTGCCTTATTATCTCCAGCATCTTAGTGAATTGAGGCCAAAGTCTCTGCTCAATTGCAGTGTCTCAAAAGTCCGAGTAAAAATACATTAAAGGACTTACGAAGCCAAAATGGCTAAAAAAAAGCCAAGTACCTTTAAGATGTTTAAATGCATGGACGCCGTCCACGCCCTCCGTGCAGTTCCGCCGGGTCCCCTTCCTGTGATCGCCCCCCGTGCCGATCGCGACCCCACAGGCCGGGTCGGACTCTCGTTCCGCTCCCAATATGGCTGCTTCCTCTGGCCGCGGCTGCGCAGTCCGCCTGGCCGCTAGTGCGGCTGCGCAGCTCTACGGCCAACCCCCCGAACCATGCACTGTAGCGTGGATCGGAGGGGTTGGCCGTAGAGCTGCGCAGCCGCACTAGCGGCCAGGCGGACTGCGCAGCCGCGGCCAGAGGAAGCAGCCATATTGGGAGCGGAACGAGAGCCCGACCCGGCCTGTGGGGTCGCGATCGGCACGGGGGGCGATCACAGGAAGGGGACCCGGCGGAACTGCACGGAGGGCGCGGACGGCGTCCTCCGTGCATTTAAACATCTTAAAGGTACTTGGCTTTTTTTAGCCGTTTTGGCCTCGTAAGTCCTTTAACAATTGTCCTTTTTATCTTTTCCTCTCCCAGTAAAAAGCCCAGTTATCTGCTTAGGGAAGTGTTTTATAGCTGTAATTTGTTATCAGTGAGCCGACTGAATCCTGACTGAAGAAAAACTGTCAGTTCCCTAGCCAATTTCAAACTCTTTCAGGCAGGTAAACAAGAAAAGGAGCACAGCATAAGTGTCTGTATGCTTCCCACTGTATATGCAAATGTCTATTTCATCATGTCACATGTCATCTCTGGTACACTTTAAGGACCAGATGGTGCTGGTACAGTAAACCGCTGCTTCCCGACGAATCGCCACTAAAATCCGCCGGTCACATCGCTCTGTCCCCGCCGCAGGCTGCTCTCTCTGCCGTCGGTATGACCGCAGAGCGCTGTGCGCCGGGCAGGAGCTGCTTTTATTGGCTCCTGTCACTCCATGTAAGCCAATGGGAACGGCTTACAGTAATGACAGGGTCAGGAGCTAATGAAAGTGGCTCCTGCCCGGCTCACAGTGCTCTGCCGTCATAGAGGCGGCAGGGCAGCACATTGCGGCAGGGATGGGCGGGGGCGCGCGGTGAATGGGACGTAGAGTTTACGTCAGGTCAGAACCGCAGCGCCACCCGCCCGACGTAGATTTAAACTGCGTCGGTCCGCAGGTAGTTAAATTTTACATTTTCTTTTTATTATGGTGCCAGTAGAAAGAGAATAGAAACAAAAAGAGGCCTGGTTCTGTTTTTAACCAATCAGTATGCATACACAGAGGTAAAGCAACGTGCAGTATATGTATGAGGTGTGTGCGGCCTGCACTGGGCTGGATACATACTGAGGCCTCAGATCTGTTTTAAGAAGGTTCTACTTGTGCTCTTTGTTCTCTCCCTCGTATAACAGCTCCCTATTGATGGTTACAAGGCCTGATTCTTGCTGCTGAGGTAAATTCTTTACAGCAGAATCTACCGTTCAAAGCAAGTCTGAGGTAGATGCTGAGAAGAACATGATGGAAAAACGAAGTCATTTAAACTGCTCGTTAAAGCATCCTTCATTACAGAGATCCGGAACTGCCCAAATCAAAGCCGAGCTGAAAGCAAAGCTGGTAAAACGTTCCGTCTCTCCTCACGTGACGCCGGCTGACGTGTCAAATCCACGGTTTAGGGTTTTTATATATATTTCACAGGACTTTGTTTTAACCCTTTAGTAGCCAATGTATTTAGAGGCTTTCAAGTGCTCCAGGCCAATTTATTTTAGCTCATTTTTGAATTCCTTATTTGTTACATTTCCTTGCTACTAATATGTACAGCTGTAATGTGTATTTATGGCCACTTGTCACTAGGGGGCAGTGTGAGACAATAACAGAAGACTTCTGCTTTCAGTTTCTGAATTTTCTGTTAGCAGAGAGAGATCAAAGCATTCCAAGAATTTACAGCCCCAGTTCTGCCAAATGGCAAAAACTACAATTCTTTCCCCCCTCCCACCTTTGGCCTTTCAGTCACATGGACATTCAAGAGAGAGGGAGAGTGATTGCTCCTCTGCTGAAGCCACACCTCCCTGTGTACTAATGCTCTATTATGAGTTGTGGCTTTAGACTGGGGGTGTGGCTGGTTGCTAAGGAGTAGATGTGTACCTAAGAATTGGTGCAGACTTTTTTTTTATTATTATTATTTATTTATTTTTAGTTTTGGGTGTTTTTGCATTCATAATGGCTTTACAATAATATAGAATGATACATGGAGACCGTATACAAGAAATGTTTTTTTTAAGTGGACCTGAACTCAGGGAAAACTGAAAAATGCACCCTGTATGTATTTAGAGAGTTTTGCCTGTGATTTCCCCCTCATCTCTGACTAATCACAAGTTGTAATTTGATCTCTCAGCTGCTTCATCTGGCTGCCTCAGCAGAGCAGCTAATTTGTAAACACAGAATATTAACCCTATGTCTGCTTTCATGAAAGCAGGAAGTAGACACACTGTAGATTTTTGCAGGGTTTGTATCAGCTGTAACAAAGAAATGTTTTTTTTCTGTGAAGGTTATTATGCTGTTGCTTATTTTTTTAGAGCAGAGAGGAAGTTCTGAGTTCAGGTCCGCTTTAACAGTACTTCAGAAGCCTGTATTCCTTGAACTCCGGATTATTTACACTTCTCAAGAAGGTCACTTCCTGTTCCCCGGGTTAGGCCATGTTTGTTTATTGCACGTCGTTTCACAATGTGCGCTCGGTGGAAAATACACAATGTGTTGTGCGTAATTAATGGCAGGTTGTGATTTTGTACGGTTGGAGGGTTCTGGATAAACATATAGGTGGCTTTGGTCACGGAGTTATGCAGGTTGGGTAACAATGGCACAAAGCATCGTGTCCTCAGGGGACAATGGCATACGCCCTATAGAGACAGCGGACTCCATACAGCCGCTATGCTTTCAGTGAAATAACTGTGACCTGACAGATCTCCAAGCCGACGCAAAATCAGGCTTTGTGATTTACAAATGTTCATGAAATCATTTGTACAGGGAGCGGGGGGGGGGGGGGGGGGGGTGTTATTTGATCCCCTTCTGATTTTTGCCGGTTTGCCCTCTGACCAAGACATGACCAGTCTGTGACTGTAATGATAGGTTCCTTTTAGTTGTGAGAGAGACAAAACAACAACTACTGAAATACTAATCCAGCGACTGAAGAATTACTGTGGCCTAAAAAAGAGATACTGTTCTTAGCTGGTTTCAGACCTTCCTATCTGGCAGGACACAGCAAGTATGTTTAAGCACACACTACTCTAATCCAGTGCCACTTCCCTATGGAGTTCCACAGGGTTCTGTACTATCACCATTACTCTTTGCAGTCTACATGCTCCCACTGGGCAAAATAATCCAGAACTATATCCTAGGATACCATTGTTATGCAGATGACACATAACTGTATCTGTCCTTCAAGCCTGGCACCCAAGACCTATCAGCATCCATAAATGCGTGTCTAGTGGATTTACAAAATTGGATGAACACCAGCTGGCTGAGGCTGAACTCTGACAAAATAGAGGTGTTGGTGGTAGGTGGTCCACACATGATGGATAAAGTTCAAAACGCTCACCACCTCAAACTAGCAATTGGGGGAGATACTGTACAGTATAAAGACTCTGTGCGAAACCTTGGGGTGATCCTGGATGGAAATCTAAAGCTCAAACAGCAGATATCAGCTGTCGTCAAGTCTTCCTTCTTCCATCTAAGAAATATAGCGAAAATAAAACACCTTATCCCAGCTGAAGACCTACCTGCCCTGGTTCATGCATTTGTATCCTCCCGCCTAGACTACTGCAACGCCCTGTTCATCGGATCTACAGATAAGGCTCTGTGCCCCTTACAGCTAGTACAGAATGCTGCAGCCAGACTCCTAGCCAATGCCCCCCGCAGCTCACACATCACCCCAGTACTGCAAACTCTTCACTGGTTGCCAGTAAAATGGAGAATCAATTTTAAGATCTGCCTGCTGACATTCAAGGCTCTACACCACATGGGACCCAAATACATAGCGGATCTATTGGAACTTTATGCCCCTCCACGCACCCTCCGCTCTGCCAACAAGATGAAGCTGATTATTCCCAGGATACACTTAACATTTGGTGCTCGGGCCTTTTCCTACGCAGCCCCTACTCTATGGAACTCACTTCCACAATCAGTACGAGAGGCTCCTTCTCTGGACAGCTTTAAAAAAAGGCTAAAAACTCACCTCTTTTCCCGAGCCTTTGAGACTGCATAATGCAGGGTCACAGCGCTTTGAGTCCCCAGGGAGAAAAGCGCTATATAAATATTATTGTTATTGTTAACTAAAGAACCCACAAACACCCAGTGTCCTAAAGTCAGAGCTTGATGTGGGTTGTGATGAGTTAAATAAGTATTTGATCCCCTTTAAAAAGATGGTTTAGTACTTGGGGGCAGACCCCTGGTGGCAATCACAGAGGTCAGACGTTTCATTGCAACTCCACCAGGTGAGCTCTTTCGTGGAACCCCAGACTGAAGGATCTCGATAGTTATTTAGTGTTTCTTTGTTTTCAAATTGTCGTGCCAACTGTTGTCGCCTTCTGACCTGGCTGCTTGGGGATAGACTCGTAGCCCTGTCCATGCTGGTCTGCAGTCTTGTCCTCTACGTCTTTGGACAGCTTTGGTCTTGGCCATGGTGGCTAGTTTGTGATCTGACTGATTTTATTGCTTCTGTGGACAGGCGTCTCTTAGGCCTGGAACCCACTACAAATCGCAAATCACTAGCACAATCGCTAGCGTTTCTAATTAGCGTTTTGTAAGTTATTGCATTAGCATTTTCCGGCGCTTTTGGGGCGATTTTAAAAAGTGCCAGCGATTGTATAGCAAATTTGCGATGAGCTATTTTAATTCTGATTGGTCCTTTCAATGTATCATAATTTTATTTAAAGTTTGCAATCGCTCTCAAATCGCTATGTGTAGCGATTCAGGAACGATTTGCCAGCACTTCAACACTTTACATTGAAGCGCAAACACACCCAAAATGCTGCAAGTCCTGCGATTGCGATTTTGCTAATCACAATCGCTGCTGTGGAATTAGTTACATTTATTTATATTGGCAGAGTGTTTAGGGTAATCGCTAGCGATTATTTAAGCTCTCCCTAAACGCTTAAAAAAATCGCTCTAGAGGGTTCCAGCCCTTACACAGGTCCTGTAAGCAGCAGGGATTAGGAACAGGAGCTCCTAATATCAGTTCGTTATCTGCATATGATGAAGACACCTGAGAGCCAGAAAGCAGACTTGTACTCAGAATTTCCTCCCTGCTCTAAATGATAAGCAACAGCATAATAACCATTACAGAAAAACATTTCATTGTTACAGCTGTTACCTGCAATATATCTGCACTGTTTCTACTTCCTGATTCATGGAAGCAGACATATTGTTAACATCCTATGCTTTCAAATAAGCTTATCTGCCATCTCTGCTATGGCAGTCATGTGACACCGGGGAGAGATCAAATTACAACTTTTGATTAGACACAGATGAGGGGGAATTAAACAGGCTAAACTCTCTAACTACATACAGGGTGGATTTCTCTAAGTTTTCCTTCTGCCTTGTGCAAGAGTTCATGTTCACTTGAAATCTAGCTAGTCAAAGGATACAATTGGTAGTATAAAAAACACATACCTAGTGCTGTAAGTCCTGTTCAGCAGTGCTAGATTGCGTCTTCCTTTTCCTTCCTAAAGGCTCCATATGTCCACTATTTGATCCGTTCTTGGACCTGTGAACCGGAAGTATTAGACTCCGTGCATGGGCAGTTTGGATCTTCTTGTCGCCATGGGCAAACACAGTTTCTCCTAGATTTCCGTGGCCACACCCCCGGCAACCTCCTCTCTACTGCGCAGGGCAACTGGAAGATTCAAACTGGTCCCTGACCGGACCACATAGCGGATATATACGGAGCATTTCAGAGGTAAAAGAAAGACGCGATTTAGCACTGCTGGAAAGGGCTTAAAGGGAACCTGAAGCGAGTAAAATTATTTAAAACTAACACATGACGTAGCTGCAAATGAATATTGCATACAAACCTCACCGTCCTTTCCTTTCAGAAGCCACCATTTTCTTCTTACAGTGGTTCTTTCCAGTTCTGACAATATTTTGTCAGAACTGAAATATACCAGTTGCTGTCAGTTATATATCAGTAGCTGTCAGTTACAACTGATGTGCAAGGTAAGGTTCATGTTTCCCTATGGCTCAAGTGGGTGATATTAAAGAGAATCTGTATTGTTAAAATCGCACAAAAGTAAACATACAGTTGCGTTAGGGGACATCTCCTATTACCCTCTGTCACAATTTCGCCGCTCCTCACCGCATTAAAAGTGGTTAAAAACAGTTTTAAAAAGTTTGTTTATAAACAAACAAAATGGCCACCAAAACAGGAAGTAGGTTGATGTACAGTATGTCCACACATAGAAAATACATCCATACACAAGCAGGCTGTATACACCCTTCCTTTTGAATCTCAAGAGATCATTTGTGTGTTTCTTTCCCCCTGCAGCTATCTTCCACTGAAGTGTCAGGCTGCTTCTTCCTGCAGAGTGCAGACAGCTCTGCCTGTATGTAATTCCTCAGTATGTGAAAGCCCAGCCAACTCAGAGGAGGATTTATCCAGCTTGTAAAAGATAAGAGAGAAGAGAGAAGCTGCCCTAATCTAAATAATACACAGGCAGTGTGCAGAGAGGGGCCTGGAGGGGGAGATGCATCACAGAACCACAACACTGAAGAACTTGGCAGCCTTCCAGACACAGGCTGACAAGTCTGACAAGAGAGAGATAAGTTGATTTATTACAGAGACAGTGATAGTATAAAGTGCTGCAGTTAGCCAGAACACATTAGAATAGCTTTTGGAACTTGTAGGATGATAAAAAACAGGATGCAATTTTTGTTACGGAGTCTATTTAAAGTTTAACAGTGTGCTGACTAGGAAGCGGTTATGGGGTAATGGCCATTTCAAAAAATGGAGGACTGAGAATTCCATTGATCACAGTGGACAAACGGTGCAGGAGAGGAGAAAGCTAGGACACAGGAGATTAGTATGACCTGTGTATGGTTATTTTTATTTTTTTATTTTCAGTTTAGGTTCTCTTTAAAGAGACTGATGCGAATAAAATTTGCTATTGTTACCTTGTAATTCGCTTCGGTACTCTCACTAGATGTAAACCGCCACAAAACGAGCACTTTAGCCCCCCCAAATCACCAGGGGGCAATCCGGCCGGCACTTCTTGAAAGAGGCAGAGCTTTCTGCTGTAGCTCTGCCTCTCCTGATGTGGATCACCGCACTCTCTGCCTATCTCACTCTTCCTTCACAGAGGGCGGGGAGGGGCGGAGATCCGCACGGCAATTGACGTCAGGCGAGGCAGAGCTACAGCTACAGCTCTGCCTCTCAGGGCAGCACAATCCACAACCAAGTTGGTCAGGAATGTTTGCCCCAGGATTTGGGGGGTCTAAAGCGCTCGTTTTGCTGCTGGGATGCGGCGCTTTACATCTAGTGAGACTTCTGAAGCGAACTAACAAGTAAAAATAGCAATTTTTGTTCGCTTCAGAGTCAGCACTAGGTATGTGTTTTCAAACCACCTATTCCCAGGGGATCTAATACTTATTTCATTACAATGCAGGTCATGCTCTGACTTTAGAGCACTGGGTTTATGAGGGTTCTTCTGTCTCTCTCACAGCTACAACAAACCTACCGTGACCATTACAGACTGGTCAATTTTTTGGTAGAGGGCAAATGAACAATCTCAGCAGGGGATCGAATACTTTCTTCCGTCACTGTATAGGCCTGTTGTAGCAACCAGAGCAGATTAAATCCCTAATCTGAGCACCTAGGAACGTATAACATCCGAGTTCAGGCTCTCTGGGAATCCCCACAGAGAAATAAGGGCTGGGAGACATGGGTGGAAAACGCAGCATTTTCTGCGGTCCACGAAAGCGTTATTTGAAAGTGATCGAAATTAGAATGGAGATTAATGGAAGCCGTTCTTTTAAACGACGGTTACGCCTTTTTTGCGTCGTTTGTGCAAAAGCCACAGTAGATCCCGTCATCTCGTCTTGGACGCTACACATGGCATCCAAGCTGACTGCGTTCAAGCGATTCCTTTGGGGCTCAAAATCAGGGCTGTGGAGTCGGAGTCGTGGAGTCGGAGTCGTGGAGTCGGGCAATTTTGGGTGCCTGGAGTCGGAGTCGGGAAAAAATGCACCGACTCCGACTCCTAATGAATTTGTAACTGTAATTAAAATAAAAAATATGATAAAATGTTCTATTTCTCAGATAATAGTCATTAAAAATAATGTGTATATATACAGTATATATACAGTAATAGCTGTGCTTAGTCCACAAAAATGAAATAAACCAATCAAAATTAGTTACTTGTGCTGCTTCAATAAAGCAGTCCCCGTATTTTTAAGGTCAGATATACATATCTGATTGTGACTGTATATATGATGTGTACACAGGAATCTCTTATATATACTAAATAACATCTATGCTGTAAGAATAAAGCCTGATGTGTAGCTGTGTCACTAATAGAGATGGTCAACGAGATGGAAATAATTCTGCATTGATGCTGATTTATGCAAATGTGTGCACTCCCTTTGCTGATGAAATCAAATAATTTTATATGTTGTTAAAATTTGGTTTGGTGACTACAAATTAAAGGGTACCTGAGATGGATGAAAAGTAAAGTTTTATACATACCTGGGGCTTCCTCCAGCCCCCTTCAGGCTAATCAGTCCCTCGCTGTCCTCCACCACCCGGATCTTCTGCTATGAGTCCTGGTAATTCAGCCAGTCAGCGCTGTCCGGCCGCATGCCGCTCCCACAGCCAGGAACATTCTGCACCTGCGCAATAGTGCTGCACAGGTGTAGTATGCTCCTGGCGGCGGAGTGTGTGCATGCGCACTATGCCTGACTGGCTCAAGTACCTGGACTCATAGCAGAAGATCCAGGTGGCGGAAGAGGACAACGAGGGACTGATTATCCTGAAGGCGGCTGGAGGAAGCCCCAGGTATGTATAAAACTTTAATTTCATCTGTCTCAGGTTTACTTTGTTACACAGTAGTACTATACTCTACATATGCACTCCCCACAGAGCTGCAGGGAATCCACTGAGAATGCTGTGCACATTGAACACAGAGGTGTTGTCTGTTTACAATCTCCTCATTCCCCTGCAGAGTACCTGCACATCACTCTTACATGTACCCACAACTTACATTGCCTAGGGCCTGATAGATGTTCTTTGTTCCGGTTTGTACCTTTTACAAGTACTCTTACCAAGGACTAGTTTTAGTCTAAAGGGAACTACATATCCTTCTCACTTCAGTTGTCTTGTAAAATTCCTAAGCGTTGGCAGTTAAGAGACGAATTTCATGTTACATACTTTTAATCAACAAAATTGTAATATGCAAATTAGAGGAGTCGGAGTCGTGGAGTCGGAGTCGGTGGAATCCTAAACTGAGGAGTCGGAGTCGGAGTCGGTGGATTTTTGGACCGACTCCACAGCCCTGCTCAAAATGCAGCGTGATGGTGAAGAAAGACGGTAGCAGAAAAGCGTTTAGCATCAACTAACCAAGCCAATTTATTATTGAATCGGATGAAAATTGGTGCCGCCAACATCATGCCCGAGCGACGATTTGAACGATTTCTGACCCAAATTGGTCTCATGTATCGATCGGACATGCTGCAAGATGTAGGGCCCACATCCTCGATTGGATGCGCAGCGGTAACAGCGTGCGATATCGGGGCAGATTCATTCAGAGAGAGATCTCTCTCTTGGTTGATGTGTCCATACATCTTCTGATGTATGGCCACCTTTCAGTCCTGTCAGTAGATCTGTACGGAATGTTCGTTGCTGAGTGTTCTATACACAGAGGGAGATATTGCTTGCTTGGCAGTTGGGAAAAAAAGCATTTATTTTCCTCAATGCAACAAGGTTCACAGACAGCAAACTTGTCAGGACCATGGACATGACATCACACTGTGGGAGGGGTTTCACCACAATATCAGCCATACAGACCCCTGATGATCTATTCAAGATTTCTCGTGGGAGAGTGGGGGGTATCAGCTACTGAGTGGTTTGATGTTCAATCCAGGGCTGTGGAGTCGGAGTCGTGGAGTCAGAGTAATTTTGGGTGCCTGGAGTCGGAGTCGGGAAAAAATGCACCGATTCCGACTCCTAATGAATTTGTAACTGTAATTAAAATAGAAAATATGATAAAATGTTCTATTTCTCAGATAATAGTCATTAAAAATGTATATATACAGTATTAGCTGTGTTCAGTCCACAAAAATGGAATAAACCAATCAAAATGAGTTACTTGTGCTGCTTCAATAAAGCAGTCCCCATATTTTTGAAGTCAGATATACCCATCTGATTGTGACTGTATATATGATGTGTACACAGGAATCTCTTATATATACTAAATAACATCTATGCTGTAAGAATAAAGCCTGATGTGTAGCTATGTCACTAATAGAGATGGTCAACGAGATGGAAATAATTCTGCATTGATGCTGATTTATGCAAATGTATGCACTCCCTTTGCTCATGAAATCAAATAAATTGATATGTTGTTAAAATTTGGTTTGGTGACTATGAATTAAAGGGTACCTGAGGCGAATTAAAAGAAAATCTTTATACATACCTTGGGCTTCCTCCAGCCCCCTTCAGGCCATTCGGTCCTTCGCTGTCCTCCACCGCCACCTGGATCTTCTGCTATGAGTCCAGGTAATTCAGCCAGTCAGAGCAGTCAGGCTACGTGCTGCTTCCACAGCCAGGAGCGTTCTGCACCTGCACAATAGTGCTGCGCAGGTGTAGTATGCTCCCGGCGGCGGAGTGTGTGCATGCGCACTACACCAGACTGGCTCAAGTACCTGGACTCATAGCAGAAGATCCAGGTGGCGGAGGAGGACAGCAAGGGACTGATTAGCCTGAAGGGGGCTGGAGGAAGCCCCAGGTATGTATAAAACTTTAATTTCATCTGTCTCAGGTTTACTTTGTTACACAGTAGTACTATACTCTACATATGCACTCTCCACAGAGCTGCAGGGAATCCACTGAGAATGTTGTGCACATTGAACACAGAGGTGTTGTCTATCACCCATAAACCTGGTTCAGATTGTGCATGAAGAATGTGTAATAGAGGAAGAATCTCCTCATTCTCCTGCAGGGTACCTGCACATCATTCTTACATGCACCCACAGTTACATTGACTAGGGCCCGATAGATGTTCTTTGTTCCGGTCTGTACCTTTTACAAGTACTCTTACCAAGGACTAGTTTTAGGCTAAAGAGAATAAATATAGTAGTCTACATATTCTTCTCACTTCAGTTGTCTTGTAAAATTCCTAAGCGTTGGCAGTTAAGAGATGAATTTCACGTTACATACTGTTAATCAACAAAATTGTAATATGCAAATGAGGAGTCGGAGTCGGTGGAATCCTAAACTGAGGAGTCTGAGTCGGTGGATTTTTGGACCGACTCCACAGCCCTGGTTCAATCCTTGGTTAAAGTGCCTCTTTAACTGTCAGACATCTGTAAGCAATCTTCCCCCCCCCCCCCCCCCCCCCAGTTGCGTCATTAGCTTTAAATTAAGGCAGCTTTTACATGTTAGCCTTTTAATGGACGCAGTAGCAGCCCCAGGACTGCTCAACGCCAATTGGCATGAAGTCCTGGGGTGAGGTTTTGCAGCCGATCTCGTGCGCCGATGCGTGTGCACCTCCGCTTGAATGACGGAGTGAATGCAATTGCCGCTAGGAGACTGTTAGACGGCGAAACCGCTGTCTATTTACTCTGTACAGCGCTGCAATCTAAGGCACTGTACTGGGGACAGCCGTGTGACACGCCTGTCCCCCTGGGAGGCAAGAGAGCGATCCGCTGTCATAGGCTAATGCCTATGACAGCCGAACGCTGTGATTGGCTGGCGGGGAGGAGGGAGGGGATAAGAAAAAATATAGAAATATTTATAAAAAAAACCCATAAATAAATACACAAATACGCCAGCAGGGATGAGAGCCCACCTACAGAATGCCCTGTGGGGGCACAGAAAAGGAGGGGGGATCACTGAGTTGTACGGCCCTGCAACGAGGCCTTAAAGGACAACTGTAGTGAGAGGGATAGGGAGGCTGCCATCTTTATTTCATTTTAAAGGGACTCCGAGCAGTGCAGAAACTATGGAAAGATGCATATCATTTTAAAGCTCTCTTTCCAATGATATATAAACCGCCGCCCTACGTCTTTTAGTTTTCGCTATTTTTGCGATTGAAATTGCCACAGCTGCGATTTCGAACGCGAAAATAGAGAAAACCAAAAGGCGTAGGGTGACAATTTAGGTGTCGTCAGAAAGAGGAGAGAGAGAGCTTTAAAATGATACCCATCTTTCCATAGTTACATTGTATTACACAGGGCGACTTTTTCCTAAAGTCAGCAGCTCCATTCTGCTTAATGGAGCTGCTGACTTTAAGAAAAAGTCGCCCTGTGTAATACAAGGAACTATGGAAAGATGGATATCATTTTAAAGCTTTCTTTCTTCTCTCTGACGACACCTAAATCGTCGCCCTACTCCTTTTAGCTTTCTCTATTTTCGCGATTGAAATCGCGGCCGTGGCAATTTCAATCGCGAAAATGAAAAGGCGTAGGGTGGCGGTTTATATATCATTGGAAAGAGGAGAAAGAGATCTTTTAAAATGATATGCATCTTTCCATAGTTTTTGCACTGCTCGGAGTCCCTTTAAGCAATACCAGTTACCTGGCAGCCCTGCTGACCCTATGCCTCTAATACTTTCAGCCATAGACCCTGAACAAGCATGCAGCAGATCAGGCGTTTCTGACATTTTTGTCAGATCTGACAAGATCAGCTGCATGCTTGTTTCTGGTGTGATTCAGACACTTCAGCAGCCAAATAGAACAGCAGGGCTGTCAAGCAATGTATATGGTTTAAAAGGAAATAAATATGGCATCCTCCATATTCTCACTTCAGTTCCCCTTTAAAGCTGCAGTGGCCTAATTAGTAAAAAAAAAAATAGCCCGGTCACTCGGAGGGGGAGGGGGGGGGGGGGTTGGTGGAAAAGCCTGTGGTCTTGAAGCGGTTAAACCTCTGTGTAATTCTGAAAATGGAGGCTTCCTCTGTTTTGCTGTAGATGACCTTACCGCCAGGTTAAAGTGGGGGATTCATTGAAGCTGAATTATAGGAAGGAATTGCCCACTGATCTTGGCTGTGTGTAGCCCCCCCCCTGCGGTGCCTGTCTGGGATGAGTGCATTGTGCTGGGCTTTCCGCTCATGTGCCTGGAGGTGGCAAAGCCAAACATCCTATGGCCTAGTCTGCAATATCCCTGTATACCGCAGTGCATCCTCCTATGGCCTAGTCTGCAATATCCCTGTATACCGCAGTGCATCCTCCTATGGCCTAGTCTGCAATATCCCTGCATACCGCAGTGCATCCTCCTATGGGCTAGTCTGCAATATCCCTGCATACCGCAGTGCATCCTCCTATGGTCTAGTCTGCAATATCCCTGTATACCGCAGTGCATCCTCCTATGGCCTAGTCTGCAATATCCCTGCATACCGCAGTGCATCCTCCTATGGTCTAGTCTGAAATATCCCTGTATACCGCAGTGCATCCTCCTATGGTCTAGTCTGCAATATACCTGCATACCGCAGTGCATCCTCCTATGGCCTAGTCTGCAATATCCCTGCATACCGCAGTGCATCCTCCTATGGGCTAGTCTGCAATATCCCTGCATACCGCAGTGCATCCTCCTATGGCCTAGTCTGCAATATCCCTGCATACCGCAGTGCATCCTCCTATGGCCTAGTCTGCAATATCCCTGCATACCGCAGTGCATCCTCCTATGGCCTAGTCTGCAATATCCCTGCATACCGCAGTGCATCCTCCTATGGCCTAGTCTGCAATATCCCTGCATACCGCAGTGCATCCTCCTATGGCCTACTCTGCAATATCCCTGCATACCGCAGTGCATCCTCCTATGGCCTAGTCTGCAATATCCCTGTATACCGCAGTGCATCCTCCTATGGTCTAGTCTGCAATATCCCTGTATACCGCAGTGCATCCTCCTATGGCCTAGTCTGCAATATCTCTGCATACCGCAGTGCATCCTCCTATGGGCTAGTCTGCAATATCCCTGTATACCGCAGTGCATCCTCCTATGGCCTAGTCTGCAATATCCCTGCATACCGCAGTGCATCCTCCTATGGCCTAGTCTGCAATATCCCTGCATACCGCAGTGCATCCTCCTATGGCCTAGTCTGCAATATCCCTGCATACCGCAGTGCATCCTCCTATGGTCTAGTCTGCAATATACCTGCATACCGCAGTGCATCCTCCTATGGCCTACTCTGCAATATCCCTGCATACCGCAGTGCATCCTCCTATGGCCTAGTCTGCAATATCCCTGCATACCGCAGTGCATCCTCCTATGGCCTAGTCTGCAATATCCCTGCATACCGCAGTGCATCCTCCTATGGCCTAGTCTGCAATATCCCTGCATACCGCAGTGCATCCTCCTATGGCCTAGTCTGCAATATCCCTGCATACCGCAGTGCATCCTCCTATGGCCTAGTCTGCAATATCCCTGCATACCGCAGTGCATCCTCCTATGGTCTAGTCTGCAATATCCCTGCATACCGCAGTGCATCCTCCTATGGGCTAGTCTGCAATATCCCTGCATACCGCAGTGCATCCTCCTATGGCCTAGTCTGCAATATCCCTGCATACCGCAGTGCATCCTCCTATGGCCTAGTCTGCAATATCCCTGCATACCGCAGTGCATCCTCCTATGGCCTAGTCTGCAATATCCCTGCATACCGCAGTGCATCCTCCTATGGCCTAGTCTGCAATATCCCTGTATACCGCAGTGAATGGGATAACTCCTGTGCTGCAGCCAGAACAGTTCCTTGTTTTACCTCTAATCAGGGCAAGGAAATATCCTGCCAAGTTTTACCGTTTGCTTTGTCCCCATTCAAAAAAAAATTCGCCTCACTTCATGTCCAAAGTATTTTGTGCTTGTGAAATATCTCTCCATCTAGAGGTGGCCACATACCATACAATTTTTTTTTTTATCTGTTCAATTTACGAATTTCCATCAATTTTTCTGACTGATTGTAACATTTCAAGAATTTCACACGCGTTCAATATTCCCCCTATTATGATAAAAATCCGATCGGATTTTTCAGTCGAATTAAAAAAAGCTTTTTCAATCTTTTTTTTTTTTTTTTTTTTTTTTCAGGCGATCTGATCATATTTATCGAATTGCCATAAAATTTGATCATTTTATTGTATTGTGTGTAGCCACCTTAAGGCATAAACAGCTGTCAAAACCTCAGGTGTTCTAACCCACTTCCAACACTATGGCCTAGTGCACACCAGAGCGGTTTGGCTGCGGTTTGCGATCCGCTTGCGGGTGCGGATCCGCTAGGGTAATGTATTTCAATGGGCTGGTGCACACCAGAGCGGGAGGAGTTTTGAAGAAACGCACACTCCCGGGCTGCTGCAGATTTTGGATTGCGGATGCGTTTCTGCCTCAATGTTAAGTATAGGAAAAACGCAAACCGCTCTGAAAAACGGCACTTCAGAGCGGTTTGCCAGGCGTTTTTTGTTACAGTAGCTGTTCAGTAACAGCTTTACTGTAACAATACATGAAATCTACTACACCAAAAACGCTTCACAAAACCGCAAAATGCTAGCTGAAACGCTACAGAAAAATAAAAAAAAGCGTTTCAAAATCTGCTAGCATTCTGCGGATCTGCTAGCGGTTTTTGGTGTGCACCAGGCCTATGGGCTGAGACACACCAGAATAGCTCCCCAAACGCTAGAGGTTTCAAAAGCTCTTCCCAATGTAATGCTATGGTTTTTTGTTTGTTTTTTACAAAACCTCATCGCACCAGTGTGCATAGACACATAGCATAACATTAGCAGGAGATTTTACCAGGAGGTGTGCACCAGGCCTATAAGAGTTTGAGGACAGTCATTGACATGACTGTGCTCTGTAAAGTGCTGCAGAAGATGTCACTGCAAATTTACAGAATAATAATATGACAGGACATTAGACTGATTATGGTAAGGATTAGATTGTGAGCGCCTCTGAGGGTAGTCAGTGACAGGATTACCGGTATGTACTCTGTAAAGTGCAGCAGAAGCTGTGAGTTGTATATAAATACATCATAATAGTAATAATATGGTAGGACATTAGACTGTGTACTCTATGGTAGGATTAGATTGTGAGCTACTCTGAGTACATAGTCTAATGTCCAACCATATTATTATGTATTTATATAGCGCTGACAGCTTCTGCTGCACTTTACAGAATACATAGCCATGTCATTGACTGTCCTCAGAGGAGCTCACAATCCAATCCCTACTATAGTCATAGTCTAATGTCCTGCCATATTATTATTATTATTATTATGTATTTATATAGCACTGACCTCTCCCGCAGCAGTTTCCAGAGTACATAGGCATGTCACTGACTGACATTAGACTATGACTATTGTAGGGTTATATTGTGAGCTCTTCTGAGGACAGTCAGTGACATGACTATGTACTCTGTAATGTGCTGCAGAAGATGTCAGTGCTATATAAATACATAATAATAATAATATGGCAGGGCATTAGACTATGACTATGGTAGGATTAGAGTGTGAGCTCCTCTGAGGACAGTCAGTGACATAGCTATGTACTCTGTAATGTGCTGCAGGAGATGTCAGTGCTATATAAATACATAATGATAATACGGTAGGACATAAGACTATAACTATGGTAGGATTAGAGAGTGAGCTCCTCTGAGGACAGTCAGTGACATGACTATGTACTCTGTAAAGTGCTGCAGAAGATGACCGTGCCATCTAACACATTAATATATTATTCACTTCACCCATCATTGGTTTTTATGTTGTGACTAATGGGTGTATAACCTGCATTCTGTGCGGTGTAATGTAGAGCTTGTGATGACACTTGATACACAGTGAGGTTATGTAATGGGGAGCTTTGCCATCAGGGGAAGGGGTACCTGCGGCCACATTTGTATGGATGACAAAATGGACGTTGTGCTCTGGGTATTAGTTTTGGCTGCGGTACAGCGAAATATAGTTTGATTTGGCTGCAGTCCCTAATCTTGCCTCTGGCAGGCTCTCTTACCTAACTGGTAGCGCTGGAAAACATTTGCATGTTCAGTGACGGCAAAGTAGAACTTTTTGTTGTTTTTGATTTTTTTTTTTTTAGCTCCCAGTACCAGGAACACGTTTTTTCCCTTGGCCTCGTAATGCACTCTGTGGCACAGTATGCTTTTGTCTGGGTAGAAGTTTAGGTGATGTCCAATAACTCGCATTTTAAAGTGTTCAGGAACCCCTGCACCAGCCATTTCCTGAAGCAGACATGTGACCTGGAGACCATGGTGTTCTCTGGAGATTTCAGTCTTTGCCCCGCCCCCTTGCGCTCTAAGCCAAGGAGATAATGGCCGCAATTCACTTAAGATCATGCTGGTGATAATACAGGCAAGTGAAAACTTATCACCACACATCGCTCAGTATTTTAGGTGTTAATGCACTACAGAAGTTTGCCGTAAAGTGGATCCGAGACAAACTTTTGCTGCCTTCATTTTTCTGCCCCTTACATATAGTTTATTGGGCATTCTTCCCACAAATGCTTTTTTTTAATTTTATTTATTACCTCATTGCATGTAAATAAATGTATCCACGCCCCCAGCTCCTCCAGTGCCTAGGCATTCTGAGTCCTGTGCTGCAAGTGCTCATGGGAGCTCAACCCGGGGAGGAAGAGGCTTTTGCTGAAGCATGCATGAGATTTCAGAGGCAAGGGGGTGGAGAGGGGAGTGGAGTTTTCACAGGCTGAGGGGTGGAGATGCAGAGCAGCTTGCCTGTGTAATGACGACAAGCAGAATATGGCTGCTCTTGTATCACGGGAAGAAATAATCATATACTATTGAAGCTGTTTGCAGATAGACTTACTGCGTAAACCATCTACACTTTAGATAAGATATACAGACAAGTTACTTGCTATAGTTAATTTTTCATCTCGGATCCTCTTTAAAGAAAACCTGTAATGGAAAAAACTCTCTCTGGGGATACTTACCTCGGGAGGGGGAAGCCTCTGGATGCTAACGAGGCTTCCTCCGTCCCTCCGTTAGCCTGCCAGGGTCCCCCGAAGTGAGGCGAGGTAAATATTTACGTTGCTGACATCCAGCGCAGGCGCAGTAGCCGCTCTTCATTCAGGTCAAGGCACAAATAGCCGAGCCTGATCGATCTGCTCTACTACGCAGGCGCAAAAGGACTCGCGCAGTAGAGCGGATCCGATCGGGTTCGGCTATTTCCGCCTAGCCCAAACGAAGGGCTGCTGCTGTGCCTTGTGCTGGATCCCGGTAAGGCAAATAAATCTCCTGCTCGTCGGGGAGGATTCGTGGGAGCCAGCGCTGGATTCCTGCTACCTTCAGAGGTCGGGGAAGCTTCATTGGGACCCTGAGGCTTCCCCCTCCTGAGGTAAGTATATGCGTAAATGTTTTTTTTTTTTTGTCCAATCTTACCATTTCTATGTAATAAGTTACCACTATGTGTATCCAGTTAATATTTTCACTCAGTTTACCCTTCTACTAAATAGATTTGGTAAAATTGGACAAAGATTGGATCATTCGGGCCACCACAAAGGGCAATATGTGCGCACTCTGCTCGCTAAGCTGCCTGATGGTTAGAGATGATTGATGAGATGCAAAAACTATTATCTTGCATGTAGATTTAATGCAAATTTGTATGCAGCTTGCAATTGGGCAAATCTGATCCAATTTGAAATGGCCCAATTCGAAATTGAATCCACTTTGCGTTACAATTGAATGTAAGTAAGTTCAGTAAGCCAGCACCTATTCAGTAGGAGACCTTACGGCCCTTTCACACCAGAGGGCTTTTTCGGCGTTTTAACGCCACGGCCGAAGTTGGCGTTTTCCTAGGTAAAATTACAGTCCATAGACTTTCATTTTACCTTTCACACTTAACGCTGCGTTTTGGAGTGTTGCGTTTTGAAGCTCCCAGGAGCTTTTTTAGGGCTGACCGCGGCGTTTCTCATTACAATTGATACTAATGTATTGGCATTAAAACGCCTTGAAAACGCCTGCAGCCAAAACGCAGCGTTTTAGACTTTTACCGGTGCCTGTAGTGTAAAAGAGCCCTTAGGCAAGTCTCCCTAACAATGCTACTGCCTATAGAGCGCGTCCTAGTGGCTGCAGCTCTGGCGCTTTGACTCCGCCAGGAGCAAAGTGTGATATAAATGTTATTTGTCTTGTCTGCTGTACGGAAGTCAACCTATCGGCCTGCGGGCAGCCATTGTTCAGTGCCGTAGCGGAGATTGTCATCATTTCCTTGTGGTATTTGCCTTTTTTATTTTATTGCATAATTTATCAGGAACACTGTCTGCCCAGGAGCACTATATGCTTATAAATATTGTTTGCATATTATATTATTATGCGTTTATAGAAGGCTGACATTTCCCGAGTACATCAAATTCACATCAACAGTTGACCCTAGAGAGGTGACAATGTGACATCCCCCATCAAAGTCCGGGGAAAATTTTGGTCAGGTCATTTGGATGTGGGGCTCTGCAGGCATTTAATCTCCTTGGCCGCAGCCCAGAGTCGGGCTTGAGTGGGTGGGGGTGGGGGGAAGAGAGCCAGGGGCAGTAATCCCGAGCCAGACTCTGGGTAGCTGTCAGGAGGTCTATGCAGAGCCTGCAGCGCAGCAGGCATTTCAACCGGGATCCGGACGCAGGCAGCCATTCTTCTTCCTGTCCTCAGACTCTGGATCCCTCAGGTAAGAATGCGGTTTGTTACGACTTCAGACAGTGATCTCACTATAAGGTTACAGCGCAACCCGGGGGACGGAGGCAGAATTGCAGCACTTGATCCCAGGGAGGTGAGTAAGTGTAGAGCTGCTGTAGATCTGTGGTATGATTTTTTTTTTTCCCCCTAGTTTTAGGGTCTAAAAGTGTGTGAAAAATTTGCACTACTTTGAGACCCTAAAATCTGTAAATAATCATAACGCCAGGAAGGTTAATTGATGCTTGTAAAACATTTTGGTCATCGGGCAGCCAAGTGGGGAGTTGGGTGCCTGGTACGGGTAGTAGCCCATTGGGTACTAGATGGGAATTAATGTTTGTAGCCAATCATAGATGACCGGCTACAACTTGCAGTCGTTTGGGCATCGGGGTTAAGAGGTTCGGTTTAGACACTTAGGTGGGGTTAGGGTTAAGGTGGCCACACCATACAATTATGTTTTTGTTTTCTTTTTGATTCGAGCCGAGCATTTAGATTCAATTTTCCGATTGGCAGTTTCAGTCAGACTCTTTGAGGTACCACACACGTATTTTCAAGATTGGTGCAATTTCGGGATAAATGATCGTAAACTCTGAAAAAATTGGTTGGTTAGAAAAACCGAGAAAAAAATACAGGGCTGTGGAGTCGGAGCAATTTTGGGTGCCTGGAGTCGGAGTCGGGAAAAAATGCACCGACTCCGACTCCTAATGAATTTGTAACTGTAATTAAAATAGAAAATATGATAAAATGTTTTATTTCTCATAGTCATTAAAAATGTATATATACAGTATAGATACAGTAATAGCTGTGCTCAGTCCACAAAAATGAAATAAACCAATCAAAATTAGTTACTTGTGCTGCTTCAATAAAGCCGTCCCCGTATTTTTAAGGTCAGATATACATATCTGATTGTGACTGTATATATGATGTGTACACAGGAATCTCTTATATATACTAAATAACATCTATGCTGTAAGAATAAAGCCTGATGTGTAGCCGTGTCACTAATAGAGATGGTCAACGAGATGGAAATAATTCTGCACTGATGCTGATTTATGCAAATGTATGCACTCCCTTTGCTCATGAAATCAAATAATTTGATATGTTGTTAAAATTTGGTTTAGTGACTATGAATTAAAGGGTACCTGAGGCGAATGAAAACTAAAGTTTTTTTTTTTTTTTTTTTATACATACCTGGGGCTTCCTCCAGCCCCCTTCAGGCCAATTAGTCCCTCGCTGTTCTCCTCCACCACCCGGATCTTCTGCTATGAGACCTGGTAATTCAGCCAGTCAGCGCTGTCCGGCCGCATGCCGCTCCCACAGCCAGGAACATTCTGCACCTGCGCAATAGTGCTGCACAGGTGTAGTATGCTCCTGGCGGCGGAGTGTGTGCATGCGCACTACGCCCGACTGGCTCAAGTACCTGGACTCATAGCAGAAGATGCAGGTGGTGGAGGAGGACAACGAGGGACTGATTATCCTGAAGGCGGCTGGAGGAAGCCCCAGGTATGTATAAAACTTTAATTTCATCTGTCTCAGGTTTACTTTGTTACACAGTAGTACTATACTCTACATATGGGGAAGCACGGTGGCATAGTGGTTAGCGCTCTTGCCTTGCAACACTGGGTTCCTGGTTCGAATCCCAGCAAGGTCAACATCTGCAAGGAGTTTGTATGTTCTCCCCGTGTCTGTGTGGGTTTTCTCCGGGCACTACGGTTTCCTCCCACATTCCAAAACCATACAGATAAGTTAATTGGCTTCCCCCCTAAATTGGCCCTAGACTATGATACATGCACTACACGGTACATGCATAGACATAGGACTATGGTAGGAACTAGATTGTGTTAGTGAAGAGACAATATATACTCTGTACAGCGCTGCGTAATATGTTGGCGCTATATAAATACTTAAATAAATAAAATAAATAAATATGCACTCCCCACAGAGCTGAAGGGAATCCACTGAGAATGTTGTGCACATTGAACACAGAGCTGTTGTCTATCACCCATAAACCTGGTTCAGATTGTGCATGAAGAATGTGTAATAGAGGAAGAATCCCCTCATTCCCCTGCAGAGTACCTGCACATCATTGTTACATGCACCCACAGTTACATTGCCTAGGGCCTGATCCATGTTCAGATTGTACATAAAGAATGTGTAATAGAGGAAGAATCTCCTCATTCCCCTGCAGAGTATCTGCACATCATTCTTACATGTACCCACAGTTACATTGCCTAGGGCCTGATCCATGTTCAGATTGTGCATGAAGAATGTGTAATAGAGGAAGAATTATTATTATTATTGATTTATAAAGCGCCAACATATTCCGTGGCGCTGTACAAAGTAAGAAACAAACATGGGGTACATAATAATACAGACAATGCTATACACCAAAATACAAGATACATAATTGACAAAATACAAAGAATGATACAAAAGCAAATTATAGAATTGGTAATGACAGTGATAAAATTAACATGATGAATAAAATATATGATGGTTACCAAAACACAAAAGGGGGAGAGAACCCTGCCCTTGCGGGCTTACAATCTAAAGAATCCCCCCATTCCCCTGCAGAGTACCTGCACATCATTCTTACATGTACCCACACTTACATTGCCTAGGGCCTGATAAATGTTCTTTGTTCCGGTTTGTACCTTTTACAAGTACTCATACCAAGGACTAGTTTTAGTCTAAAGGGAATAAATATAGTAGTCTCCATATCCTTCTCACTTCAGTTGTCTTGTAAAATTCCTAAGCGTTGGCAGTTAAGAGACGAATTTCACCTTACATACTCTTCTTGATAAAATTGGTCAGAATTTTCTAACATATCCCCAAAAAAAGGGAATCCGAACGGATTTCTTGATTGAAAGAAATTTTTTTTTTCAAATAAATGTTTTTTTTTTGGTAGGGGGGGGGGGGGGGGGAGATACCAATTATATTGGTGTAAATTTAGATCTTTTAATTGTATGATGTGTAGCCACCTTTAGGCATTAGATCGAAGGGCCGGTTTGGGCATTTATTGGGGGGGGGATTAGACTTTTTAAATGCAGTTTTACAGTGTGTCCTGTGTTTGCAGTGCACACGCTTGCCGGCCTCTCTGCACTTGGCTGAGTGCTTCCTGAGTTTGGACAAGAGGCAAAGTCCAGAGAGATAGAGGGCTGGATTCCCGTAATGTGGAATTTGAGAAATATCTTTGCAGTCCTGCCCATCGACGGCAGCCTGTCTGCACTCCACAGCCTCATACCCCGAATACACCAGCGCCAGCAGAGGATGAATAATTGCCATTATGTGGTGGGCTGTGCCCTCATTTACATGACAATCTCTCAGGCATGTGAGAAGGCCTCATGTCCCACATATCCAGACCGGAGCAGAGCATGCTGGGATTACCCTCCGCAACAGGCCTAATCTAGGCCACTTAAAGGGTTGCGGTGGCCACACACAACACTATTTATTTATTTATTTATTTTTTTAGATGGCTTTTTCTTCTGTTTCAATAAAGTTTTATTGAATGCATAATTGAACAGTAGAAAACGAAAGCTGGTAAATAATATATTCAAACCGCACAAAACGAATGTGTAAAGATGGCCGTACAGATCTCGAGTCGGATGACAATCGGTGCCGCCAAGAGCATGCCTGATCGATGATGCGACCAGTTTTGGACCGCAAATGGTTGGATGTATTGATCGGATATCCTGCGCGGTGTGGGGTCGTCGTGGTGGATCGGGTGTGCAGTGGTAACGCCGAGCGATATCGGGATAAGTGACAAAACCCCCTGCACTCTGTGCTGCCCCCCTAGTGCAATAATGTGCCCTACGTGTGCATTTATACATTACCTGTCCTGTTTTCTCCCCAGATGTTTTTTGCAGCCGGGTGGCATGAAAAAGTAGTCGGGTGGGGCACAATCGGTGGAATGCAGGGCCGGCACAACTCTGCTTACAGCATAGGAGGTGGATGAGGAGGTGAGCCAATGACAGCCGGGTGCTCCCCAAAATTAGCCGGGTGGAGCACCTGGCTACAAGAGCCTGGGGAGAACACTGCCTGTCCTGTGTCATCCGCAGTGCTGCGCCCATTGGTCTTCGGAATCCCCCACTCTTCCATTAGCAGTGTACACGCTGGAAGCACTCCGGCCACTGTGCTGGAATCCTCGTTCGTGCTCCCGTTGTTGGGAGCATCCTGCGCAGTAAGAGGTTTTTTTTGTACTGCGCAGGACACTCCTGGCGACGGGAGAGCAAGTGAAGAAGCACGTGGCCGGGGTCGTAAACGCCGACTTGGAAGTCAGCAAAACCGAAACTTTGTTGCAGCGGGGGACTGGAGGATCCTTTAATACCAGTGCGGGACAGTACGGCTGCAGGTGGCTGGCATTTTTTCTTATAACGTTACAAGTTTCCTTTAAGTCTTTGCCAACAATTAGCTGTACAATAACACACATTTCAAATCTTATTTGAAATCTTATATAGCTTGGCCTTATAACTAGACTTAGAGACTCTATAACAAAATGTTCAGCCTTATTTCTTCTATCCTATAAGTTCCTATACCTGTTCTAATGTGGTCCGTCTTACTGCAGCCTTTCCTAGTTGCACAGTGGCTGTATTATCTCTGTTATATAATCTAATCTTCTTTCCTCTGATGGCTTTGTCGGGCTCAGGCACTCAGGCAGAGATGTGCTGGTCTGCTTGTGATAGGATAGAAGCTATACACACCCTCTCCAGGCCCCCTGCAGGCTCTGTGTGAGTCACAGACTGAGCTCCTCTCAGCCCATCACATGCTGTTAGCAGCCATGTCTTTTGTTTGTAAACACTGCCTGAAACTGGCAATTACAAGCCAGGATTGCAGTAGGGAGTGGCAGAAACAGCACAGAGGGGCCCAGGAGAACATAAGGAATAGAATGGTATGCTTTTTATTGTAAGAAGTTTAGAGTACAGATTCTCTTTAAAGGGGTTCGGTGGAGGGGTTTAAAAAACAAAAAACGACACTTACCTGGGGCTTCTATTGGCCCCCTGCAGCTGTCATGTCCTGCGCCATGCTCCTCCGATCATCCGTTCCCCGCCGCCAATTTGATTTAGGCCTGGAACCCACTAGGAGTGCTTTTCTGATCGCTTTGTGATTTGAAAAGCTCTTGCTAATTTAATACTATCCCCCCATAGCATTGCATTAGCAAGAGCGTTTTTTCAAATCCCTAGCAATTCTATCACGTTTGAGTGAAAAAAATTAAAGCATTATTTTTTTTATTTTTTTTTATACAACTGATCTTATTTATCGAAAAACTGAAAAATCAAATGTTTAAATGTGTAGTATGTGGGGGCACCATAGAACACTTGCGAACTAAAATCATCCTCGATGTTAAAAGGTGGGGGGAAAGGCTGCGCGTCCCTAAACACATGCTGCAATTGAATGGTTAATCGCACAGGCATACACCGCCTCTGCTAGACTGAAAAATGCATGCGCTGCATCTAAGACAAGTGCTAACATTTATTAAACTAGGAGGAACTTTAGCTTCCAATATGGTTTGCATGCAAAGTATATTATACTAGACACTTGCGCCACGGTGAGGCAGATCTCCGGGCAAGTGACCTAACCTAAATTTAAAACCTCATAGATAGCAGGGGGCATGTGTGCCCCTGCTAAAACGCCGCTATCCCGCGGCTTAACGGGGGTCCCTGATCCCACAAATCTCCTCCGTAAAGCGGGGGAGCGCTTCCGCATTGGGGCAGGGCTAACCGCCTCAGCCCTGCCCCACGCGTGTCTGTCAGACGCGTATCTCCGCCTCTCCCCCGCCCCTCTCAGCCTTCCTTCACTGAGAGGGGCGGGGGAGAGGAGCGGCGATGCGCGTCTGATAGACGCGACTGGAGGCAAGGCTGCAGCCGTTAGCCCTGCTTCCAGGAAGGGAAGATTTACGACCAAGACTACGACCAAGTCTTGCGGGGGTGGGTTTGGGGGTGAAGGGACCCCCGTTTAGCGGCGCTATTGCGGCGGTTTAGCAGGGGCACACATGCCCCTGCTAAGTATGAGCTCTGAAGCGAGATTTATTCTCGCTTCAGTCTCTTTAACTTTGCAACTATGTAACTGTCAGGTTAGCTGCTCCCAGCCCCTCCTCCTGAGTTTCCTGTTTGCATGATATGTAGTAGCAGATTTGCATATGATTTGCATCTGAATTGAATGCAAAGTGTGCCGAAAATGTGATGCACACTGAGCTGGTGGTCATTTCAGATGCAGCCTTAGTGGTATGCGCTGGCGTTCTCCTCGCTGTAAAATTATCCTCGGACTGCCCATTTATCAATTATTCAGTTATAATCACTCACCACACCATCCAAAACTAAAATAATTTGGCATTAATAGTTCCTAAAATTCTACTTTAAAGGACTTCCGAGGCCAAAATTAATAAAATCACACTATACCTTTTTTTTTTTGCAAAATCCATGGAGGACGTCCTGCCCGTCCTCCGCTCCGTGCCGCCATCAATGCAGGTCTTATCGTTCCCCTACGGCTCGGCCCGACCCCACCGAACGGGTCGCATGGATGCCACCTCTAATATGGCCGCCGCCTTGCTCCGCGGCTGCGCAGTACGCTTTGTCGCTAGCGCGACTGCGCAGCCTATTGCCCGCCTCCCGCCGCGTACTAGGTCCCGGCATGCTCCCCAAGCGTACGTCGGGCGGGCGCACACAGGCTGCGCAGTCGCGCTAGCGACAAAGCGTACTGCGCAGCCGCGGAGCAAGGCGGCGGCCATATTAGAGGTGGCATCCATGCGACCCGTTCGGTGGGGTCGGGCCGAGCCGTAGGGGAACAATAAGACGTGCATTGATGGCGGAACAGAGCGGAGGACGGGCAGGACGTCCTCCGTGGATTCTGCAAAAAAAAAAGGTATAGTGTGATTTTATTAATTTTGGCCTCGGAAGTCCTTTAAGGAGGAATTGTAAGCCAGGATTGAACTTCATGCCAATCAGTAGCTGATACCCTTTATCACAAGAAATCTCAAAGGACAACTGTAGAGAGAGGTGTATGGAGGCTGCCATATTTATTTCCTTTTAAGCAATACCAGTTGCCTGGCTGCCCTGCTGATCCTCTGTCTTTAAGGCCTGGAACCCACTGAAAACCGCAAACGCAAAACGCAACTGCTAGCGTTTTGTCTGAGCGGTTTGCAAGCGGATTCATGCGCGTTTTGGGTTGTGTTTTGCAACATTGTATTTTTTTCCCCAGCGGGTGCGTAGCGTTTTGCGTTTTGCGTTTTTATCCTGATTGGTCCTGTGAATTATTTTTAATTTTGTTACAGTGTGCTGAACCGCAAAACGCTAGCAAAACCGCTCAGTTTAGGTTTTGCTGAGCGTTTCTGCTAGCGTTTCAATACTTTACATTGAAGCGCTAACGCTCCCAAAATGCTGCAGGTCCTGCGTTTGCGTTTCTGGGAAACGCAAACGCTCCTGTGGAAGTTGCCCCATCCATTAACATTAGCCCAGCGTTTTGGCAAACTGCTAGCGTATCGCAGTGCTGCCAAAACGCTGCCAAAAGCGCTCCTGTGGGTTCCAGCCCTAAGGGCCCGTTTCCACTTGTGCGGTGGGAATTGCTGCAGGAAAAATTTGCATGCGGTTGTATGCGAATTTTCATGCGGATTCGCATATGATTTCGCATGGATGACTATGTATGCGAATTTAACCATTGCATTGCCTGTGTACTTTTCCATTGTTTCTATGCGAATTCGCATGAAAATTTGCATACCAAAACCGCATGCGAATTTCCTATTAAATACATTGTATGCGAATCGCATAGCGGTATGCGGTATGTGAATTCTGATGGCTCTGCCGTGCAGATTTTTTCTGCACAGAAAAACGCTCAGAAATCCTGACAAGTGGAAACAGTCCCATCCACTTGTATTGCCTTGTTTGCTTTGTGGAAAATAGCAGCTGTTTCCAAATGCCAAGCAACCAGTATCTATCTATAAAAAAGCAACCATTTTGCCTATAACATTGTTAGGGAGGTGTGGCATTGGGTACTGTCTAGTTTTTCTTTTTCATGTCTGCCAGTAGTAAAGATGATTACGTTCAGGCTGATTGTGAATTAAACAATATGAACAAATTACATGACGAATATCAATTTCTTGATCTTTCTTCTATTTTTTAACTTCTCTGTGTAAAATGTATTGATTTATTCCCCCCCCCCGCCCCCCCTTCACAAAAGTTTCTTTAAGTGGACCTGAACTCAGAACTTCCTCTCTGCTCTAAAAGATACACAGCAGCATAATAACCTTTAAAGAAAAACATTTTTGTTACAGCTGAGACAAATCCTGCAATAAATCTGCAGTGTCTACTTCCTGCTTTCATGGAAGCAGACATATTGTTAACATCCTGTGCTTTCAAATGAGCTTATCTGCCTAATTTGCCGTGGCAGTCAGGTGAGACAGGGGAGAGATCAAATGAAAGTTGTTGTTAGACACAAATGAGGGGGAATTAGACAGGCTAAACGCTCTAAATACGTACAGGGTGCATTTCTCTCTGTTTTCTTTCTGTCTTATGCAACAGTTCAGGTCCACTTTAACTTAAAGGATACCCGAGGTGACATGTGACATGATGAGATAGATGTGTATATACAGTGCCTAGCACACTAATAACTGGGCTGTGTTCCTTTTTTTTTTCTATTGATCCCTGAAACTAGTCAGGGTTAAGGTTGGGCTCCGCCAAGTAAATTTCACATTCTCTTCCCTGTTCTTATTATGGATTTCCTGTTTGGGATTAGTGTCTTTGGTGAGTCAGGGTGTAGTCATTGGCAGAATGGTGTCCAGTATGCAAAATTTTAAAGAACTACAAGTGTCTCCCAGGCCGTCCGGTTTTGTTGTTGTTCTTTGACCTGCTGTGGAATTGGAATGTGATTGGTTCCTGGAGACAACACCTTCCTCCCATGTTCTATGTTTGAGTCTATTGTGTTATAAAGCCCAGAGATGTAATAATACGAGTGAATGGTGATATGGCTTTGGCTCCAGGCTTCGATATGATGTCACCTCTCAACTGGGCTGAAACCGCGCCCAATAAATCTTTCCTTGGCACGGGGTGTGGAACGCGTCAATAACTTCCTTTAAGCGCGCCCGTATTTCCTCGTTCAGACACAATGCCACGCTGTGCTCCTGCTTATTCTTCCTCTACAAGCTGTCCGTTTTGAGTAATTAAGCAAATATGCTTTCTGAAGGCGTTAGAGGGTAAAATAAATGTACCTGAAGTAATTTCAAAGTGTTTTTGAGTAGAGTGGAGGAGCTGCTCAATAGGCCACTGTGCAGTTTTGGGGAGTCTTGCCTGAGGGTTCCTTACCGAATAGGTGCTTAGTTACTGAATAGGAAGAGCCAAAATTTGAACCCAGGTCTCCTGTGTCAGAGGCAGAGGACTTAACGTGACACTGAATTGAAAAAAAAGTATAATGATTTGTATGCGTAGCACTGATAATTAATAAAACATTTGTAGCAGAGAAAAGAATATCTTTTTTTCTTATAACATTGCATAATTCTTTAATATTAGCAATTACAAGCCACACTGTAAAACTATAATGCTAGGTACACACTATGAGATTTTGTGGCAGATTTACTGTCAGATTGCTTTTCCAACATGTCCGATCAATCACCAATCGATTTCTGACCGTTTTCCGTTCACTTCAATAGGAAATCGATCGGAAAATTCTCGGAAATCGGTTGGAAATCAGATCAGACATATTGGAAATAATGAATCTGACAGTAAATCTGCCAGAAAATCTCATAGAAAATTTCCTAGCATAACACAAGCAGAGCTAATGGCCTTTTCAACTTCCCTGCAGTAAAAATGTTATCTAAATTGCACTCTGACTGTTTGATGTATAAATCCAGAAAGCGGTGATCTTGGTCTTGATCGTGGAGCTCAGATAAGCTCTTTTGCATAGATAACAACTGATGTTTCTAAACTCTTCCTGTACTGGAAACAATATCTGTGCTGCTAATGTTCTTTTTCTTAAGGGGCCCATACACTCGATTGATCGATTGCAAATCGGTTGACCGATCGACCGATTGGCGGACGATTTCGATAGATTTCTATTGATTTCAATCGATCTGGCAGCGTGGAAAATTTGGGTCCATCTGATGAGATTGCTTATCATTTTGCATTGTCCCTAATGGAAATCTGATGGCAAAAAAATGCCATCAGATTGATTTTCAATAGATTTCAAACTGAAATCTATTGGAATTCTAATCCTAGTAAAAAATGTTCCTAAACACATCAGATAGATAAGAATCTGCTGCTAATCTAACGAGTGTATGGCCACGTTTAGCTGTACTACACATACAAGTCATTATATCATAAGATTATTTTCACTTCAGACTCCCTTTAACCAATGCACTATCTAGCCACTAGAGGGCAGAACTGATAACTGGGGCTTCTCAAAGCGGACCCAAACCAAACATTTTTTTTAATTAAAAATATTTAGTTGCACCAATCTAAGGCCCAGTGCACACCAAAACCGCTAGCAGATCCGCAATACGCTAGCGGTTTTGGGAGCTGATTTCAGAGCGATTCTAGGTATGTTTAGAGAGGTTTTCTAAACATACCTAGCGGTTTTGCGTGCGTTTTTGTGTAGCAGATTACACATATTGTTACAGTAAAAGCTGTTACTGAACAGCTACTGTAACAAAAATGCCTGGCAAACCGCTCTGAACTAGCGTTTTTCAGAGCGGTTTGCGTTTTTCCTATACTTTACATTGAGGACGAAACGCTTCCGAAAACCGCAAACGCGCAGCAGGAGGCGCGTTTGCGGCTTGGCAAAAACCGCAAACCGCCGGTGTGCACCATCCCATTGCAATACATTAGACAAGCGTTTTTAGAGGCGGATGCGGCCGGCGGATCGCTCCAAAAACCGCTCGGTGTGCACTGGGCCTAACACATACACATACAAAGATAAATAAACACTCCTTCAAGCCTATGAGCATTTCAGTGCATGCTTTTCACCCTTCTCTTTTCATAGCTAGGGTTATACAGGTGGCAGCCATTAGCAATTCCTCCTTTGCTACTCCATCAAGTTGCCGGTTTTTGTCCCGGCAATTTGAAAGGAAGGGAGGGGTTCCTCCAATAAATGTAAAAATATTTTATATTTGTCATCATCCAGCTGAAAAAAGGCTGCTATTTATTATTATAATTTAGAAAATAGATTTTATTTCTGAAATCTTGTATTTTTAATTTGGAGCCACTTTAAAGGGAACCTTAACCCTGCAAGATAAAAAAGTTTCACTTCCCTGGGGTTTCCCCAAGCGCCCTGCAGTCATCCTGTGCCCTTGCAGCTCCTCGAGCGTCCTCTGGTCCCCGCTGCGCGTTCGTTTGGTTTTCGGTCGACTGAGAGTCGGCCCCCGGCCATGCGTATTCTTGTCCGCTTTGCCACCATCAAGCATGTCCTGTGTAGGTGCAGTACATCTGCGCTTGATGGCGGCAAGGCGGACAAGAATACTCGTGGCCGGTGGCCGACTCTCAGTCGGCTGAAAACGAAACTAACGCGCAGCGGGTTTTTTTTAAATTTTATCTTGCAGAGTTAAGGTTCCCTTTAAAGTGGACCTGAACCCAGAACTTCCTCTCTGCATAATTACCTTTTAAAGAAAATCATTTTTTTTTGTTACAGCTGATATACATCCTGAAATAAATCTGCAGTGTGTCTACTTCCTGCTTTCATGAAAGCAGACGTAGGGTTAATATCCTGTGTTTACTAGTTAGCAGCTCTGCTATGGGTGATTCCTGAGCTGACACAGCTGAGAGATCAAATTACACTTGTGATTAGACACATATGAGGGGGAATTAGACAAGCTAAACTCTCTAAACACATACAGGGAGCATTTCTCTGTTTTCCCTCTGTTCTGTGCAAGAGTTCAGCTCCACTTTAAATAGAGTTGGCAGTGTAGTAACACCTGTCGGGCTTAAGTTACTCTGCATATCCTGAAGGTATTTTTACCACACCACATCCCTGGGCAATGGAAGTCGCATCCCCGACGCAGGTGAAGAACTACATTACCGTTGCGGCGATCTGCTTCGGTCCGGAAGTCACGTTAGGCTACGTTTCCATTTATGCAAAAAAAGGGCCGATTCCCCGGCCACGAATTCAGATGGAATTTGGCAGCCTATAGAAGTCTAATACAGAGCATCCGAATTCGTAGAGAAATCTGAGGCCCTGCAGCATAATGATTGCGTCCCCTGTCCTAATCCCATAGCCATGCATAGTGCAGCTAGAGGGATTCGGCTGCGAGACACGTCACAGCTGTACCGGCATCGAGTCTCGCCAGACGCATGGCGAGCACAGTGGAAATGAGGCCTTAGTCTATGGCGACAGGTATATGCACAGAAGCATATTTTAGCAATCCGCTTTCGTGCACTTCCGGACGCCCGAAGCAGGAAGTGATGGCAAGTGCATGTCACTTCCTGCTTGGTCAGTGCACCGCATCGCTGACGTTAAAGATTATTATGCTGATGCTTATCTTTTAGAGCACAGAGGAAGTTTGGAGTGCAGCTGTTCTAGAACTGCCCGGAGGCTACAGAATGATGTTGCATTTTCACAGCTTCATTTCGAGCCGGAGAGTAACTTTAACCTACAGGCCAATGCCTTTACATAGACATTGTACATCACATGACCGATCACAAGTGGGGGGAGGGAATTGCTCTTTAGCTCCTCCCACAGCAGCTCATAGCTCTGTGACCTATCATTGCCCTGCAGTTTAGTAAAACTAGTTTGTTTCTTCTTTCCTTTTATGGAGCTGAACTGATAAAGATGCCATTCATCTTTGCTTTATACAGTACGTTAGTGTACCTGAACTCTGGCACAGGACAGAAGGAAAACATGGAAAATGCACCTTGTATGTATTTAGAGAGTTTAGCCTGTCTAATTCTCCCTCGTCTGACTAATCGCAACTGTAATTTGATCTCTCAGCTGTGTTAGCTGGCTGTCTCGGCTTATTTGTAAACACGGGATGTTAACCCTATGTCTGCTTCCATGAAAGCAGGAAGTAGACACACTGCAGATTTATTGCAGGATTTGTATCCGCTGTAACAAAGAAATGTTTTTTCTGTAAAGGTAATTATGCTGTTGCTCGTCTTTTAGAGCAGAGAGGAAGTTCTGAGTTGAGGTCCGCTTTAAAGCAACACAAATAATTACAGTTTGCATCCAAATGCCATACAAATTATATGCAAAGTCAAACTTGGTCAATCAGAATCGACAGGATCTTTTTTTCAATCCATTTCAAAGCAAATTGAGATTTGCCTCTCTTTGACTATCCCTAAACAGTGGTGCAGACGTGACGTCAGGTGACGGGCAGGCGAGCAAAAGTGCGGAGGACAAAGCGATCGGCCGTTGCTCGACTTTAATGTAGCGTGTGTATGGGGCCTCAAAGGACCACTATAACGAAAAATTATACCATCCAAAATATGTGTAAACGCGTGCAAATAGGATGTATGTTTTTCCAGAGTGAAAACTTTTCTCCTATGTTCCTGTTACTTAAAGTAGGTAATAGAAATCTGACTTTTTGACTAGTCCATCTCTTGATGCGGGGTTCTCAGTATTTCATTTATTCTTTAAAGGATACCCACACTGACATGTGACATGAGATAGACATGGGTATGTACAGTGCCTAGCACTCAAATAACTATGCTGTGTTCTTTTTTTTCTTTCTCTGCTCGAAAGAGTTAAATATCAGGTATGTAAGTGGCTGACTCAGTCCTGACTCAGACAGGAAGTGACTACAGTGTGACCCTCACTGATAAGAAATTCAAACTATAAAACACTTTCCTAGCAGAAAATGGCTTCTGAGAGCAAGAAAGAGGTAAAAAAGGAGAATTTCTTATCAGTGAGGGTCACACTGTAGTCACTTCCTGTCTGAGTCAGGACTGAATCAGCCACTTACATACCTGATATTTAACTCTTTTAGGCAGAGAAAAAAAAAGGAACACAGCATAGTTATTTGTGTGCTAGGCACTGTACAAACATCTATCTCATCATGTCACATGTCACTTTGGGTATCCTTTAAAAAAAGCACTCCCTGGAAAGGGTCTATACAAAGATGCAGGCCGCCACCCCTTCCTGTTTGCACACCATTTTGGCAGTTGGACTGAGCAACCGCTGTTCAGGGAATGCTTTTGAAAATAAAGAAAAACCCACCCCCATGAGAAGATGGGCTAGTCCAAAACCTTTCCATTTTGTCAGATTTCTACGAAGTACTGTATGTGACCGCAACAGACAAGAGAAGTAATTGATCGCACATTTTACCCTGGGAGAACGTGAAATTTACTTATGTGTTTTTATGTATTTTACAATTTTTCCAGGATAGTGGTCCTTTGATAATAGTACTCACATAGTTGTAGGCTTCTGTGTAGAATTGCATGTGGAATGGTGGTGTTATTGGTCTTATCAATTTCATTAGTTGCCTTTGCTGTTAATTATTAGTTAACTCCTTGTTAGGTGGGGTCGGGATTGTTGCGAACTGTAAAGAGGCTGATGTCCCGTTTAAAGACTTTGAACATCTATAAAAGTTTTCTGATAGTGAGATACTGTACAGAGAGGTGCGATATTGGGCAATACATCTGATTGTGGAGGTGTGTGGCACACACTGTGTACGTGTTCCCTCACCCGAGTTCTGCTGATCTTGGGGCCATTTACCTTTATTCACTCAAATAACCAATAAAATACATTTCTCATTCTACACGGCAGCGTAATGGTTGGCACTGTCGCCTTGCAGCACTGGGTCCCCGGTTCGAAACCCCTCCAGGGCACTATCTGCCTGGAGTTTGTATGTTCTCCCCGTGTCTCTGTGGTTTTCCTCTGGGCATTCCGGTTTCCTCCCACATCCGAAAAATATAAAGATAAGTTAACGTCCCCGGCATTTAATCTCCCTGCATTTTTTTTGTACCAAAACTGGTACAATTTTTTTAAAAGTGTTTCTTTATATTGTAAGCATTTTTGTGGACTGATTTGCAAGTTGCGGCCTTTGCAAGCTGTCCGCAAGCATGCCTACAACATAACACAAAACTTTTTTTTATTTTTTTTTGTACTATTTTTTTTTTTTTTTAATTTACACTTTTTATATTTTATTATTATTATTTAGTATTTATATAGCGCCAACATATTACGCAGCGCTGTACAGTGTATATATATTGTCTTGTCGCTAACTGTCCCTCAGAGGAGCTCACAATCTAATCCCTACCATTGCCATATGTCTATATTATGTAGTGTAAGTACTGTAGTCTAGGGCCAATTTTAGGGGGAGCCAATTAACTTATCCGTATGTTTTTGCAATGTGGGAGGAAACCGGAGTGCCCGGAGGAAACCCACACAGACACGGAGAGAACATACAAACTCTTTGGAGATAGTGCCCTGGCTGGGATTCGAACCAGGGACCCAGCGCTGCAAGGCGAGAGAGCTAACCACTACGCCACCGTGCTGCCCAATTATATATAATATTTGATCCAATACAGATGTTTGAATATGAATTTGCTGCCTGATGTGATGACACTGCGTACGCCCGACACCAGGGGGCGCTTGCAGCATCATCAATGTGATCTATTTATTTTAGTATTTATGTAGTGCCCACATATTACGCAGCGCTGCTTATTATGTCAGCGCTATATAAATACTAAAATGAATAATATTATTTAGTGTTTATATAGCGCCGACATTACGCAGCGCTGTACAGAGTATATATTGTCTTGTCACTTAACTGTCCCTCAGAGGAGCTCACAATCTAATCCCTACCATAGTCATATGTCTATGTATGTATTGTGTAGTGTATGTATCATAGTCTATGGCCAGATTCAGGGGGGAGCTGATTACTTATCTGTATGTTTTTGGGATGTGGGAGGTAAACTTAGTGCCCGGAGGAAACCCACACAGACGCGGGGAGATTATACAATCTCCTTGCAGATGTTGACCTGGCTGGGATTTGAACCAGGGACTCAGCGCTGCAAGGCAAGAGCGCTGACCACTAAACCACCGTGCATCATCAGATACCCATGTGACATGGGTATCTGGGGATGCTAGGTGTGCTGTCCATGGGCTCTGCTGTGCAATGTACAGCGAAAGGCCTACTTTTTTTTTTTTTTTGTAGATGTTTACCATTCTAATTCTTATCGCCTGATATTTTTACAAGGCAGGAAAAAGCTGCATAAGACTTCCTTCACACACTATACGCATCGCTGCCCGCTCTTTAGCAATATGCACTATATGCAATTTGCATTAAAAATCAAATGTTTTTTCTTATGTCCCATGCACACATTTGCATGTGGCATCAGTAAGCATTTTTGTAACATACTATTTTGTGCACTTCTCTGTGTTGAGCTCAGAAATGCAGCACCACACAAATCTGCTATAACTCAGAGCAATCTTGCCATTAGGTTCAACTATCCTATTTGATTCTGCCAGTGATCTGTCGATATCAACATCTGATAAGCCGCCAACCCGTCTTAAACCGCTTACCATTCAAACGGGTGACTGGGCGCAGCGTTACATTTTTATCGCACAGCGGAGGATTTTTATCACTCCGCTGCATAGTTATGTCGTGTAGGGGGAGTAGCGGTACGATCAGTTCTCCACTGCATTTTGGCATAATGAATTTGAGTTTGGTGGTACATCAGTCACTACTACCTGTTGCCCTACTGCCCATTTCTTCGAAGACT
Source organism: Hyperolius riggenbachi (assembly GCF_040937935.1). Taxonomy (NCBI): domain Eukaryota; kingdom Metazoa; phylum Chordata; class Amphibia; order Anura; family Hyperoliidae; genus Hyperolius; species Hyperolius riggenbachi. Next base: position 258,556,207 of record NC_090653.1, read on the forward strand.
TAGCTGAGTCATAGTTAACGGGGCAATCTGTATTCATAGCAGTGTGGGTGTGAAGGATCTGTGTTTGCCTTGAAGTTAGAAGTTAAGGCTTTGATTAAATGTTCCTTTTATCGTTTTTCCTTCCTTTGTGTTCACTTTTTATGTACCTTGTCTATCTGTAGCCGTGGTTAGCATGTGCTAGTCATGCCTACAAATATACCGCAACTTTTACCCCGGTCCGATAAGACCATGATTAGCGTCTTACATGTGACTGCCTGGGGCATTCCATCTTGTGATGTTCTGTAAGAAAAGGACTGTAGCCTAAAGAAAGAGAGACCCTGAACAGCAACATCTCTCCATCGTGAAAGAATGTGGGTCTTTATTCAACAATCACTCGTGTAAAAAAATCTAAAACTGCTTAAAGTGGATCTGAACTCATAACTTCCTAGGTACCTACGGTTACTAGGCACCTTGGGTTTGTATTGTAACGGTGAAGACCTGTTCCTATCGGAGTCGGTACAAAAATCATCGGACGACTCAGTTTGTGAAACCACCGACTCCAACTCCAGGTACCCAAAATTGCTCTGACTCCTCGAATCTGACTCTGCAGCTCTGCTATAGGTTGCCCTGGACAGGGCATCAGATGATAACTCCTCATCATCATAACCAGGCCCAGATTTACATCACAGAAGCCTAAAGGCACAGATGTCGTGGCACCTTAGACTCCGCCCTCCATGAACCTACAAACCCCACCAAACTCCACCAGCAAGTGTTCTGGCTGTCCCAGCTGTCACTTCTCCCTTAATTCCCCTGCCAGTCATAGGTAGCTACAGGTGCCCCTTAGTATTAGGTAGATAGAAGTATCCTCAATATTAAGTAGCTAGAGTTGCCCCAAGTAATAAGTAGCTAGAGGTGCTCCAAGTAATCAGTAGCTAGAGGTACTCCCAGTATTAAGTAGCTAGAGGTGCCCCAACTGAAGGGAGATCTGGTTAGTGAAATGCAGAGAGCTGGGTGAGGAACCTCTCATTTACACTCTCATCAGGACTCTGCATAGGGGAGGAGAGTGGGAGGAGCTCGGGAAGGGGAGTAAGCCGCCTTTCCCACCATCAGACGCCTGTAGGCATGTGCCTGCAGTGCCTTATGATAAAACTAGCCCTGATCACACCCCTTCTGTCTGAAATCATTGTACATTCTGCCTGCCTCCTTATAAAAAGCCTCATGTGTTGATGAAATGTGGCAAATCTTTAATAATTGACTATACGGGAGACTTCCTTTTCTTTTTAATCCTGGAGGATGATAACTCTGGGTATAAAGGTATGTATTCTTGTCTGTTTCTTTTCTAAACGGTTTGGTCTGCAACATACCATCACACGGTACGACACTCACATCCAGGAAGTGAACTTCCCCATCATCAAATTCCACATTAATTTAATGGAGTGTAGATACCTGTCCAGAGTTTCCTTAAAGCATACATGGCAAACTCCGGCCCGCGGGCCAAATCTGGCCCTCCAAATCTGGTTTCCCCACTTTACATTATGTTTGGCCCACTCTAGACTACCAGGGAAACTGTATTGGAGGTGAAGCCCTAGACCACCAGGTAGGGCATATGGGGGAAATAACTAAACACTAGGGAACTGTATAGGGGAGGGTGGGGGCCTCTAGACACCAAGGGGGAGGGAGGACCACTAGACAACAGGGAACTGTATAAGGGCTGAAGGGGGGGGGGGGGCATTAGACACCTGGGAACTTTATAAGGAAGGAAGGGGGCCAGTAGACATTGGGGTTGGCCGGCGACTAGGTCCCAGTGTACAATTTCAGACCACTTTGTATTTGAGTTTGACACCCCTGCCTTAAAGTGTACCAGAGCTCTCTAAAACAAAAAGATGTTATACAGACCTGGGGCTTCCTCCAGCCGTATCCACTCGGATCGCTCCCACGCCGCCGTCCTCCGATGTCTGCAGCTCCGGTACCGAGGCCCCGCACTTCCATCAGTCGGAGCCAGTCTATGCAGGAGAAATGCGCTCTTTACGTAGAGGGTGCACTTCTCTTACGTCAGACTGGCTCCGCCGGATGGAAGTGACGGGACCCGGTATCGGAGCTGCAGACATCGTAGGAGCGGATACGGCTGGAGGAAGCCCCAGGTCTGTATAAAACTTTTTGTTTTAGTGAGTTCTGAGTCTCTTTAAAGACCAGTAAAGCAGAACCATCCTATATAATCTCCCTGTGTCACTGCGTCCAGCTGTCCCTGTGTCCCTGTTATTTGCTACTGCGCATGTGCGCAGTACGGACAGCTGGACGGGACCAGGGAGCGAGGTGGGCGAGCGAGGCGGGTTTGCGGGCGCGCGCATGCGCACTGGCGGCGGTAGAAAAAAGACCTAGAGCCCATTTTTAAACTGGCTAGGGTCTACTAGTCCGAAATAAAGATGTACCTCAGCCAGCACAAGACATGACTTAGGTACATGAGATGGAAATATACAAATTACTTTTCAAACTAATCCATGAATAGATTCACATCATTAGGGGCCACATTCCATGCCTGCCCTCTGTAGCTGTTGAAAAAAGGAACCTTCAAAAACAAAATAGTTCCAAAAGCCTGAAAAGGCCTATATGCCTCAGGTGTCCTTTAATAGGCACTTGAAAAGTCACAAGGCATTAGATAGGAATAACTTTTGTAATTTATATACAGTTTTCTTGTCCTTCAGAAATTCTCAGCTGCAAAAATGGAAATAAGTCTCAGTAATCCAGTAGAAAAACAGGTTACTTGGTTATCTGCTCTAGGGACAATCGTGTTATCTGTAAAGTACACATTCTACAAGAAAATAAGATTTCAAATAAGAACTATTAAATATACAGATCCTCATTGTTTTAGCTCTTGTGCTGATGTGACATTCTGATCAGTGTTTATGGCCATTTCTTGTTTAAACTAGGAGAGGCATGACCATTTTCAGCCAGCCTTCTGTAAACAAAGCAGAGATTGGAAAATGATATCCTCTGATGTTGCACGCTTTTTTTTTTTTTTAAGCGGATCCGAGATGAAAAACTATAACAAGTAACTTGTCTATATATCTTATCTAAAGTTTAGATAGTTTACACCTAGTTTAAATCTAGCTGCAAACAGTTTCGACTATTTATGATTATTTCTTCCTTTGATACAATGAGGGCAGCCATGTTCTGTTTGTCACATTACACACAGGCAAGCTCCTTTGCATCTCCAGCCTTTTGCCTGTGAAAACTTCACTCCCCACTCCTCTCTCCTCCCCTCTGAAATCTCTGGCTAGTAACCTCCTCCTCCTGCCCAGACTGAGCTCCCATAAGCCTTGCTACATGAGTCTGAGAATGCCAAGGCAATCTGAAGCTGTGGGAAAGGCTTGTTTAGTTTATAGGGAATTAGAGTATTAAAACAAAACAAAAAAAGTATTTGGCTTGAGGAATGCCCTGTAAACTGTATGAAATGAGAAAGTTTATCTCGGATCCCCTTTATAGGTGACTCAAATTCTAGCTGAAAAGTCTGTATTTTTAATATGTCTCCCAAGGGAAGAATAGGCTCTGCCCTGTTGACATTCCTCCTTTTTGTTGCTTTAGCAGTAGCTGTAGAAACACCTTTTTTTTCATGTTACTCTGTTATACCTCCTGCTGCCTGTGCTGACTGTGTGGGTTTTAATCTTAACCCAGAGGCCTGCTTTAATATAATGGGGACTTCTCCTTTAAAGGGAACCTAAACTGAGCGGGATATGGATGTGTCCTATTAACTCCCCTGGCGGTTTAATTCCCACGGCCGCGGGAGGGCTTTTTTCACCTGTAGCATCTAGCTAGCGCTAGCTACATGCTTCCCCCCCCCCCCCCCCTCCCTGCGGCACCCCCAGTATATTCCGATCGCCGCCGGCGCTGCTTGCCCATAAGGCAGGCATGGGCAAACTTGGCCCTCCAGCTGTTAAGGAACTACGAATCCCACAATGCATTTGCCTTTATGAGTCATGTCTGTGGCTGTCAGACTCCTGCAATGCATTGTGGGACTTGTAGTTCCTCAACAGCTGGAGGGCCAAGTTTGCCCATGCCTGCCATAAGGCAATCACGTTCTGAACGGGATTTCCTTGAGGGCTTCCCCCCTCGCCATGGTGACGAACGGAGTGACGTCATCGACGTCATGGACGTCGTGACGTCACAGGGAGTCCCGATCCACCCCATAGCGCAGCCTGGCGGCGATTGGCCAGGCTGCACAAGGGGTATGCGGGGGGGCCCTGTATCCGCGGCGGGTAGCGGCGCATCGGCGGCGGGCGGTGGCGATCAGACCAAACAGTGTGTTTGAAAAAAAAAATTGTCAATCGGCCCAGCAGGTCCTGAGCGGCACCCTCCGGCGGCTTACCCCGTGTCACACACGGGGTTACCGCTAAGGAGGTTAAACAATACCAGTTGCCTGGCAGTCCTGCTGATCCCTTTAGCTGCAGTAGTGGCTGAATCACACACCTGAAACAAGCATGCAGCTAATCCAGCCTGACTTCAGTCAGAGCACCTGATCTGCATGCTTGTTGAGGGGCTGTGGCTGAAAGTATTAGAGACACAGGATCAGCAGGAGAGTCAGGTGACTGATATTATTTTAAAAGGAAAAATCCATATCCTTCTCAGTTTAGGTTCCCTTTGACATCCTATGGTGCTTGTTGTGTTCGCTGTCCTTCTGTGGCGCGGTGCCACTTATTGTTTGCAGTGCGTGTTTGGATATCGGAACCGGGTGATGACCTCCGATGTACTGATTATGCCACGTTTTATTGTTGGCATGAAGCAAAGTTAATCGCAGTTCCTCCTGCACTTGGGGTACATGCCAGCGAGGCATCTGAGCGTGCTGCCAGTCTGTCTGCTCTTTTCCTACACTTGGCACATCCTGCGTACTTTTGGGGAAGTCATGCAGAAGAGCTCTCAACTCCTAACTGTGCAAATATTAAGGATCATCGAATGTCGGCCTTCATATGGGGCAATGTTCCACTGAGGGCATGAGCTTTCAAAGCGTTAGTACATTTATGATGCAAGCCATTTCTTTTAGTTCAGACGGTAGCAAAGGTGCATCGGTGAGAAATGTACAGACGTTTGTGCATTACTCGTCTCTGTTTTTAGCAATATACAACAAGTGGCCCAAAAAATTAGAGACACCCTCTAACAACGAGTTTGTCCACCTTTAGCTCTGATCACAGCCGATACTGTTCTTGGCATGGACTCCAGAAGATGCTGATGCCGTTGCTGAGGAATGTTGGGCAATGCTGATATAATGGCAGCTCTAAGTTGGGTCAGATTGGATGGGGACTTTTCCAAGCTTTGAAGTGATCTTTCGCCTTCGTCCCACAAATTCTCAATAGGATTGAGTTCAGGGGACTGAGCTGGCCATGGAAGCAGGTTAAACTCTTAATTGTTCCTCATACCAATTTGAGACCAATCCATCACAGGGGCAAGGGTCCACAACAAGTGTCTGTTCCTATTTTTCTGTGATACGAAAGGCACTCTTGCTGCTAAAGTCCATCCCTTGCAATGTCTGTCGTGTTTTGCTTTGGGATGTGCTTAGTGATGCACCTGCATTGAATTCGGCTGTAATTCTGAATTCTGGAAGTTCCTCTAAGCGGCGTACTGTAAAGGTGCGTACACACATGAGACTATAGTCGTTTGAAACGATTGTTCCCCGATTGTTTCAAACGACGATCGTTTAAAAAAATGCAGCCAACGAACATTAAGTCTAACGACGGACGAGCTAGATCGTTAAAAACGAACGATCTAGCTTGGCGGATTTTTTCCAATGACGATTGTTTGCAAAAGTGGTACATCGTTGGAAACGGTCGTTCGTACTAGGCTTGACATGCGCATTTCGCTATTTCTCCATGGAACTTCTCATTTTTATGCGCAAGCGCAATAGTTGCTTTACGTGATGTAACGTTCCTTCTAACGATCAGATCGTTACACACATTCAAAAACTAACTTTACTTAGGTCGTTCTTTTGTCAATTAAAAGTTCGTTCGTTGTTCACAACGAACGATCGTTGTCGCATGTGTGTACGTAGCATAATTCTGAACTGGGCAGGCTTGCATGGTGGGGGATGTAGTCCATGGATGCCAGGGTGTATTACGTTGCGGCCGTTGCCTATCACCTATTATTTAACGGGACGGCATTTTTTTTTTTTTTTTACTAGTAAATACATTATAATAATATGGTAGGGCATTACACTGTGTCTATGGTAGGATAAGATTGAAGCTTCTCTGAGGACAGTCAGTGACATGACTATGTACTCTGCAAAGTGCTGCAGGAGATGTCAGTGCTATATACATAGTAATAATAATAATAATCCGAACATTTGTATAGCGCTTTTCTCCTGTCGGACTCAAAGCGCTCAAGAGCTGCAGCCACTGGGATGCGCTCAGGAGGCCACCCTGCAGCGTTAAGGAGTCTTGCCTTGAACTCCCTACTGAATAGGTACTTGACCTAGCCAGGATTTGAACCCTGGTCTCCCATGTCAAAGACAGAGCCCTTAACCAGTACACTATCCAGCCACTATAAGAATATGGTAGGACATTATACTATGGTAGGATTAGATTGTGAGCCCCTCTGAGGACAGTCAGTGACATGACTATGTACTCTGTAACGTGCTGCAGAAGATGTCAGTGCTATAAAAATACAGAGTTACAGACTACCCGGCAAGAACATGGTGAACCAGAATTTATTGGAGTGTGTAAGGGGCTACAAAGGACCAAAAAGCCCTCGTACTAAAATGTTAAGCAAAATAAAAGTTGTGGCTTCTTAAAACAGAAGGGATTTGCGATAATTCAGGTTGGATTGAGCATATGATGTCTCCCACAATGCATCACTGCTGAATATATGCAAATTCTCTTTTGCAAAACTTTTTTTTTTGTTTTTTTTATAAATATTTGTCTTTATTTTTCTAATTTTTTTTTTTTCTCTTCCCCATCCCCCCTCCCTCCCCCCGCCAGCCAATCAGCGCAATCGGCTGTGATAGGCTTCAGCCTATCACAGCAGATCGCTTTTGTCCTACTGGAGGGGACAGCCGAGTGACACGGCTGCCCCCTGTACAGCGCTGCCTTAGATCACAGCACTGTATGTATCAGTCTCCAAGCGGCGATCATCGCTGGGGACTGAACGCAGAGCTCCGCCTACCAACCAGAGATGCGCACACGCTCCGCGTTCCGTCTCCCAGCGGTGATCACTGCTTGGCGACTGATGACGGCGAAACCGCTGTCGATTTACTACATACAGTGCTGTGATCTAAGGCAGCGCTGTACAGGGGACAGCCGTGTCACTCAGCTGTCCCTTCCAGAGGGACAAAAGCGATCTGCTGTGATAGGCTGAAGCCCATCACAGCTGATTGCGCTGATTGGCCGATCGGACATGTTGTAAAGATCTTTATATTTGATCTAACGGAATAATCGAATGAAAATATTTAATCGAAAAAATTGCAGTTATGCTCCCATCCATGAATGAGTGCAGCTGCTCTGTGCAGGCGCGAGACGGCCTATCCAGTAGCACGGAGCTGCTTGCGCACTGCTTTTTTTCTCTGTGCGTGAGCGTTTTTGTGCTACTTAGCAGGTGCGGTCCGTACTTGGGCAGTGTGGCTGTGGTTGTGTATGGAAGCGTTTCTGCTAAGTGTGCACCTAGCTTTATACTTTTAGCCACAGCCCCTGAACAAGCATGCAGCAGATCAGATGTTTCTGATTGAAGTGTGACTGGATTAGCTGCATGCTTGTTTCAGGTGTGATTCAGACACTGGTGCAGCCAAAGAGATCAGCAGGGCTGCCAGGAAACTGGTATTGTTTAAAAGGAAATAGATATAGCAGCATCCATATCACTCTCACTTTAAATCAGAGCTGTATGTGAGAGTAGTCAGAATGCCAGATAAAGGCCTCCTAGTGTGTGACACAGGGATGCGGGAAGCATGCAGGGGCGGGGCCTCCAGGCAGATACAGACCGGAGGAAGTGAATAGATTAGTAGTAGTAGTGGTGGGGTCACATGATTGGAGGCCACATGACTATAACACGCTCGCCTCTCCTGTAGCAGATGTGACTGATTCTCTTGCTGCCTCCATCTGTGATCAGCTTCTGTGGGGTGAGATGTGTTCATTCATTTCCCTTCTGATAATGGAGTCCCTGACCTACTCTGTAATCTTATGGGGGGGGGTCACTGATCTGTTCTCTAATCTTATGGGGGCGTCCCTGATCTCCTCTGTAATCTTATGGGGCGTCCCTGATCTCCTCTGTAATATTATGGGGGGTCACTGATCTCCTCTGTAATCTTATGGGGCGTCCCTGATCTCCTCTGTAATCTTATGGGGGTCACTGATCTCCTCTGTAATCTTATGGGGGCGTCCCTGATCTCCTCTGTAATCTTATGGGGGCGTCCCTGATCTCCTCTGTAATCTTATGGGGGTCACTGATCTCCTCTGTAATCTTATGGGGGGCGTCCCTGATCTCCTCTGTAATCTTATGGGGGGCGTCCCTGATCTCCTCTGTAATCTTATGGGGGGGTCACTGATCTCCTCTGTAATCTTATGGGGCGTCCCTGATCTCCTCTGTAATCTTATGGGGGTCACTGATCTCCTCTGTAATCTTATGGGGGGCGTCCCTGATCTCCTGTGTAATCTTATGGGGGTCACTGATCTCCTCTGTAATCTTATGGGGGGTGTCACTGAGCTCCTGTGTAATCTTATGGGGGGGTCACTGATCTCCTCTGTAATCTTATGGGGGCCACTGATTTCCTCTGTAATCTTATGGGGGGTGTCACTGAGCTCCTGTGTAATCTTATGGGGGGGTCACTGATCTCCTCTGTAATCTTATGGGGGGTCACTGATCTGTTCTCTAATCTTATGGGGGCGTCCCTGATCTCCTCTGTAATCTTATGGGGCATCCCTGATCTCCTCTGTAATCTTATGGGGGGGTCACTGATCTCCTCTGTAATCTTATGGGGGGGCCACTGATTTCCTCTGTAATCTTATGGGGGGGCCACTGATTTCCTCTGTAATCTTATGGGGGGGTCACTGATCTCCTCTGTAATCTTATGGGGGCGTCCCTGATCTCCTCTGTAATCTTATGGGGCGTCCCTGATCTCCTCTGTAATCTTATGGGGCGTCCCTGATCTCCTCTGTAATCTTATGGGGGTCACTGATCTCCTCTGTAATCTTATGGGGGTCACTGATCTCCTCTGTAATCTTATGGGGCGTCCCTGATCTCCTCTGTAATCTTATGGGGGTCACTGAGCTCCTGTGTAATCTTATGGGGGTCACTGATCTCCTCTGTAATCTTATGGGGGTGTCACTGAGCTCCTGTGTAATCTTATGGGGGTCACTGGTCTCCTCTGTAATCTTATGGGGGGTCACTGATCTCCTCTGTAATCTTATGGGGGGGGGGGGGGGGGGGTCACTGATCTCCTCTGTAACCTTATGGGGGGGGGCGCTGATCTGTTCTCTAATCTTATGGGGGGGTCACTGATCTCCTCTGTAATCTTATGGGGGGTCACTGATCTCCTCTGTAATCTTATGGGGGGGGGGGCGCTGATCTGTTCTCTAATCTTATGGGGGGGTCACTGATCTCCTCTGTAATCTTATGGGGGTGTCACTGAGCTCCTGTGTAATCTTATGGGGGTCACTGGTCTCCTCTGTAATCTTATGGGGGGTCACTGATCAACTCTGTAATCTTATGGGAGGGGGGGGGGGGTCACTGATCTCCTCTGTAACCTTATGGGGGGGGGGGCGCTGATCTGTTCTCTAATCTTATGGGGGGTCACTGATCTCCTCTGTAATCTTATGGGGGGTCACTGATCTCCTCTGTAATCTTATGGGGGGGGGGGGTCGCTGATCTGTTCTCTAATCTTATGGGGGGGTCACTGATCTCCTCTGTAATCTTATTGGGGGGTAATTTTGTTGTGCAAAATTGCCAAGTAGATCCAGTGTGTGTCAGACTTGTTCAGGATTTCCAGGGACTCTGCTGCTGGATCTGTGCAGCCTTGTTAAGGATTTCCAGGGACTCTGCTGCTGGATCTGTGCAGCCTTGTTCAGGATTTCCTTGGACATGGTACCCCTGTGACTGTTTCACTGTCTCAGGTTAGTGCATTCTGCTTTGGAATTTTTGTAACACAACTTTTAATCATTTTTAATTAAGAATTCCATTAAGCATTAAGTCTCCACCCAGTCCTATCAGTTACTGCAGTTTATTTCCAGGTGAGTTTCTCTCCATTTATAATCCGCTCTGAAAGATCCCTTTAGTGCTTTTCTGCCTCTGATTTTTTTTTTTTTTTTATTGCTCCCTAAAGACAGCCATACATCAGACAATGTTGGGTAGATTCGACCAACAGACAAATCTCCCAAATCTGATTGGAGAGAGATCTGTCGGCTTACCATACACCGCAGGCCGATTCCCGATCAATTTCATGCTCAAATCAATCCGCAATCGCCCTTATGACGCAGCTTCCACCGCCTCGCCTGTCTGACGCTGTCCACGGCGGTGTCCAGTGCAGTATACATTACCTGTGCTTGTGTGCTGCTGGCTCCGGGTGCTGTTACGCTCGTTGACGTGACATCACGACACCAGGCGAATGCAGCTGAGGCTGGCAGGGCCCTGCAAGACGAGATCACAGCATCTACCGCAATACTTGCATGAACAACGCTAATGCCCATCACCACCGGTTTAAAAACCGCTTCCATTTATTTGAATGGAATGGCAGTAGAATCTTTTTCAAACTGCTTTTGTCGGCCGCTGAAACCATTGCGTCTGCCAGCAAGTGAACCTGCCTGGCTGTCCTGCTAATCTGCTAAAACTTCAGTCATAGACCCTGAACAAGCATGCAGATCAGGTGCTCTGACTGAAGTCTGGCTGCATGCTTGTTTCTGGTGTGTGATTCAGACACTACTGCAGACTAATAGATCAGTAGGGCAGCCAGGCAACTGGTGTGGTTTAAAGTGACTCCGAGCTCATCTAAAAAATAAAAGTTGTACTCACCAGGGGCTTTCTCCAGCCCAGTGCTAGTCGGTAGGTCCCACGCCGGCGTCCTGGCTCCTCTCCTTCTCCCCGCTCCGGAATGGCTGACAGGCCGCAGCCCGGGCGACACTCTCCCGAGTGTCGGGCTGCTTCTTCCGCATATGATGTGGATTACGTCACACGCCGGCCGCCTCGCGTCATCACGGCGGCCGGCGTGAAAGTACTGCGCATGCGCGCTTTAATCGGAGAAGGAGAGGAGCCAGGACGCCGGCGTGGGACCTCCCGACCAGCACTGGGCTGGAGAAAGCCCCTGGTGAGTACAACTTTTATTTTTTAGATGAGCTCGGAGTCACTTTAAAGAGAAACCGTAACCAAGAATTGTACTTCATCCCAATCAGTAGTTGATACCCCCTTTCCCATGAGAAATCTTTGCCTTTTTCACACACTGATCATTGGGGGGGGGGGGGGGGTGTCTGTATGGCTGAGAATGGCCTTAATTCACTAAGCTTATCTCCTGTCTTTAAAGGGGAACTGAAGAGAGAGGTATATGGAGGCTGCCATGTTTACTTCCTTTTAAGCAATACCAGTTGCCTGGCAGCCCTGCTGATCCTCTGCCTCTAATACTATTAGCCATAGACCCTGAACAAGCATGCAGCAAATCAGGTGTTTCTGACATTTAAGTCAGATCTGACAAGGCTAGCTGTATGCTTGTTTCTGGTGTTATTCAGATACTACTGCAGAGAAATAGACCAGCAGGGCTGCCAGGCAACTGGTATTGATTAAAAGGAAATAAATATGGCAGCCTTTGTATACCTCTTACTTCAGTTCCCCTTTAATAACGTTTCTGAGCTGTTTCTAGTCAATCATTGCAGCAATAATAGATACAGATACTCCCTATCACAATGGACTTCCATTACAGGGAACAATAGGAGATAGAACTCTGGAAGCTTACAGAGTGGACTTGTTTGATCAAAACTTTTCGGAAAATCTGTTTTTCAAGGAGTATCAGATATTAAATCTCGAATGAGGAGGAAAGCTCAATGTTTGTATCTCAAATGTGCTTAGGTGGAAATCAAGTCCTAAGGTGTTTTTTTTTTTTTGGGGGGGGGGGGGTTGTCTATGACTGTTACAAACAATGAACCCAAATTTGAATAAACAAACTTTTTTAAAGCAATCATGTTAATTATTGTAAATAATAATAAATGTAATATTGTAAATAATGTATTCGGAAGTAAACATTTCAAGTTGTTTTGTTTTAGAGACAGTTAACTGGCTCTGCTCACCTTTAGCCATTGCATTATCCAGCTACTATGGTAGGGACTAGATTGTGAGCTCCTCAGAGAACAGTCAGTGACATGACTATGTACTCTGTACAGTGCTGCAGGAAATGTCACTGCTATATAAATACATAATAATAATATGGCAGGACATTAGAATATGACTATGATAGGATTAGATTGTGAGCTCCTCTGAGGACAGTCAGTGACATGGCTATGTACTGTGTACAGTGCTGCAGAAGATGTTAGTGCTATATAAATGCATAATAATAATATGGTAGGACATTAGACTGTGCGTATGGTAGGGATTAGATTGGAGTAACCGTTTATGGAGAACTGACGTCAGATTGATTCTATCTTTGCCTGGGGGGGCTTTTTAATCGAGTCTCCTGTGTCAGGAACGGCAGTATTTGGTACATTTTATTGCTAAACTGGTTAAATATAATTAAATTGTCTCCATCAGCCCAAAACACATCCGCCCGGAGCCCCCCAGGCCTCTCCATGTATCTGCTTCCTCTATAATGTGATCAGAGACAGCGGTGTCCATCTGATAATAATTCTGTTACCTGCAGGGATTCATGTTCCCATAGAGAGATAAGCAGAGGGGTCAGGCCAGCCCGAGTGTTCCATGCGTTATCTAATTTTACATGTAAAATTTTTATGTTGGGAAACATACCGTAATTGCTGTGATGTGTAATTGCTGTGATGTGTAATTGCTGTGATGTATGGGGTGGAGGAGAGTAGATGGGATGCTTCTCCCACATCAGCGCTCACAAATGTCATTATTACTTCAACCTACCCAGGTTTCCCCGAAAATAAGACACTGTCTTATATTAATTTTCCCTACAAAATATGTGCTACTGCTTCTATTTTTGAGGGGTATAAAACATTTTCACTACAGTTCCTCTTTAAAGGGAATGTCCAAGCAAAAAAAAAAAATGAGTTTCACTTACCTGTGGCTTCTACCAGCCCCATGCAGCCATCCTGTGCCCTCGTAGTCACTCACTGCTGCTCCAGTCCCCCGCTGGCAGATTTCTGACCTCAGAGGTCAGGGCCGAATTGCGTACATTTTTACACATTCCCGCTAGTGCAGGAACATTAACACATACATTTTTAGGCGTTAGTGGTGCAACGCGTACATTTTTGTTCCTGCACTAGCTGGAATGCGTAAAAATGTATGCAATTTGGCCCTGACCTCTGAGGTCAGAAAGCTGCCAGTGGGGGCTGGAGCAGCAGTGAGTGACTGCGAGGGCACAGGATGGCTGCATGGGGCTGGTAGAAGCCCCAGGTAAGTGAAACTCCATTTTTTTTTTTTTTTTTTTTTTGCTTGGACCTTCCCTTTAAAGGACCACTATTGCGAAAAAAAAGTAGGCAGTTAATCTGACAGAACTGACAGGTTTTGGGCCAGTCCATCTCCTCATGGTGGATTCTCAGGGTTTTCTTTTTATTTCAACAGCATTTTCTGAACAGCAATTGCAAAGTCTAACTGACAAAATAGTGTGCAAGCGAGCAGGGCTGTGGAGTCGGTACACAAATCTTCCAACTCAAACTACGACTCCTCAGTTTTTGAAACCTCCGACTCTGGGTACCCAAAATGGCTCAGATTCCGACTCCTTAGTCTAATACTTACCATGGCAGTGGATTTTGTACAAATTCATCCAACTCCCGACTCCGACTCCTCAGTTTAGGAAATCACTGACCCCGACTCCGGGTACCCAGGATTGTTCTGACTCCGACTCCACAGCCCTGCAAGTGAGTAGGGAGGCTGGCTGGTATCTTACTATTTTGGCAGTTAATCTGCTGTTCAGGAAATGCTGTTGAAAACAAAGAAAACCCTGAGAATCCCCAATGAGGAGATGGACTGGCCCAAAGCCTGTCGGATCTGTCAGATTTTAACTACCTACTTTTTTCGCGATGGTGGTCCTTTAACTGCAGTTGTTCTGGAAAGCAAGTGCGTACTACCATGTTTCCCCGAAATTAAGACCTCCCCTGAAAATGAGCCCTGGCCGTATACGGGTAGAAAGTCGGACGCTATGCTAGTGTATGGGGAGATGTGCAGCCTCTCACCACACCTCCCTTGTGGCTCCTCCCCCTCCGTTCACCTGTAAACAGCTCCAGTACCCTAACAAGGTCGCTGCCCTCTGACCCGGTCGCAGCACCTGCGCTGTATGCTGGGTTGGCTCTGTGACCGTGCCTCCCTCTTGTCCTAATCAACTTGCGCTGGGGACGCATCAGTGCGCACACATTATGATGAGGGGGCGGGGGGTCACGGAGCCAACCCAGCACGTGCAGTGAACCGGGTCAGAGGGCAGCGACCATGTTAGGATACTGGAGCTGTTTACAGGTGATTGGAGAGGGATGCAGCCAGGGCTGTGGAGTCTGGGTTGGAGCAATTTTGGGTACCTGGAGTCGGAGTCGGTGGTTTCATAGACTGAAGAGTCGGAGTTGGAAGATTTTTGTACAGGCTGCACACCTCCACATACACTAACCTAGCGCCCGATATTCTACCCGTATACAGCTAAGGCTCATTTTTGGGGGAGGTCTTAATTTCGGGGAAACACGGTAGTACGCACTTGCTTTACGGAACATCTGCAATTAATGAGGACCTGTAGTGAAAATAATGTAATGAATAAAATGTATCTTTTTTTTTTTTTTCCCAATATATATTTGTAAATTATGTATTCCATGCTTGCTCATTGTAAAATCTTTCATCTCCCTGATGTACATTCTGAAAATTATCAGAGACGGCGACATCTTTAATCCTGTCAGGTGCAGCTCTGCAGAATGTTTGGTTACTGAGAGTTCTAAAGGCCAAAGAAAGTGTACTTCTGTACTTGGTCTCTCGGGGGAGGGGGGGGGAGTGCAATTCCACATAACTGAACAGCCTAGGCTAAGCATCATTGGGAGGTCGGGGCTACATAATAATTTACAACAATATATAGATATAGGAAATGTTTCTAATGTAGAAACCAGGAAAATTATAGCAAGAGTGGGCATCCTGAATGGTTTACTGCTTTCTACTATTTGTCACCACAGGGCCTCTTTCTTACAATGATCTGAGATTTGTTATAGACAATTGCTGTTGCTGTTCCCACTAATGCAATGTATGTTTCGTGACCTTCTTAATGGCCTTCCTCATGGCCTGTGTGACATGACTGAAGCTGTGCTGTTTTGTATTATAGGATTCCCTGAGGATATCATTGCTGAGCTCAGAGATGGATCACAGTCATCATCGTGCTATGAACGTCACAGATCCTCACGCTGGACATGTGCACCCCACTACAGCCGGGCATGACCACAGCGGCAACATGGGCGGGAGCATGGGTGGCAGCATGCATATGGTGAGTATACTTGGCCTACTAGGCTTCTGCCCCTACTCTAGGTAGAGTTTCACCGCATTAAGCTACTTTAAAGAGAAACTCCGACCAAGAATTGAACTTTATCCCAATCAGTAGCTGATACCCGCTTTTACATGAGAAATCTATTCCTTTTCACAAACAGACCATCAGGGGGTGCTGTATGACTGATATTGTGGTGAAACCCCTCCCACAAGAAGCTCTGAGTACTGAGGTACTTCTGGCAGTTTCCGGTCTGTGAACCCTGTTGCATTGTGGGAAATAGCTGTTTACAGCTGTTTCCAACTGCCAAAACAGCCAGCAGCAGCTACATCACCTGCCAGCAGTAAAAATGTCACCATGTAATAAATGTCAGACTATAAATCAGGGATTTAACATATTTTACAATGAGCAAACACTGACTAAATCATTTATACATAATTATTGTACAAATGAAGCACTTTTTTTATTACGTAATTTTCACTGGAGTTCCTTTTTAAAGTGTACCCGAGCTGATAAAAAGAAAACGTTTTATACATACCTGTGCCTTCCTCCAGCCCCATCCGCTCGGATTACTCCCATGCCACCATCCTCCACTGTCTGCAACTTGGGGAACCGGGTCCCCGCGTTACCGTTCCTCTACGTATCTCCTCCAGCATTTGCTGGAGAGATAAGCAAACAGCGCACTTCACTTACGTCAGACTGGCTCCGACTGATGGAAGTGCTGGGACCCTGTACCGGAGCTGCAGGCAGAGGGGACAGCGACGTGGGTGTGATCCCAGCGGATGGGGCTAGAGGAAGCCCCAGGTATGTATAAAACATTTTCTTTTTTTCAGTTCTGAGTCCCTTTTAAAGGGCACATGAAGTGAGAGGGATCCGGAGGCTGCCATATTTATTTCCTTTTGAACAATACCAGTTGCCTGGCTGTCCTCCTAATCTTCTAAAACCTTTAGTCATAGACCCTGAACAAGCATGCAGATCAGGTGTGTTTAACTGAAGTCGGACTGGATTACCCACATGCTTGTTTCTGGTGTGATTCAGACACTACTGCAGCAAAATAGCAGGGTTGACGGGCAACTGGTGTGGTTTAAAAGGAAATAAGTATGGCAGCCTCCATATACCTCTCGCTTCAGGTTCTCTTTAAGGCCTGTTTTACACCTAACCATTGCGTTGGCGGTGAGATGCTCCGTCCCCCATCACAACGCACAAAACGTCATTCATATGACCCTGTGACAGAGTGCAACAACAGGGTCATATGCATAGTGCCGCCCCTCACTGCATGACCTGCTTCCTGCTGGACAGGAAGTACAGCATTGGGTTTTCCCATCGTTGCTTGATGCATTGCCGACGCCAACATTTAAAATTTCTGCGTCGCCCACCTCTGGAAGTCTAACGGTAACGCTGTTGACTTAAAGGATACCTGAGGTGACATGTGACATGATGAGATAGACATGGGTATGTACAGTGCCTAGCACACAAATAACTAGGCTGTGTTTCATTTTTTTCTTTCTCTGCCTGAAATAGTTAAACATCAGGTATGTAAGTGGCAGTTCCTGACTGCGTCAGACTACAGTGTGATAAGAAATTACAACTATAAAACACTTTCCTAGCAGAAAATGGCTTCTGAGAGCAGGAAAGAGATAAAAAGGGTCAATAGTTCATAGATTTTAGCTCTTCTGTGAATACTTCATACGTCAGTGAATGTGTCATTGAGCAAAAACGATATACAAAAATAAAAACTTAAAAACTAGATTTAAATATAAAATAAAACTGTGGAATATCTTAAAAAGACATTTTTAGGAGGAGGAGGATAGATAAAATTGTTTATTTCATTCGTTTTTCATTTTCACCTCGGGTATCCTTTAACATCGGGTCGGCGGCTGATCGGGCACGCCTGGTCAGTGCGACGCCATAAGTGTTCTAGTCTCCATTGCCATGCATTGTGACTGCGGTAAAACGGTAACGAAATGCACACTCGCAAGGCAAGTGTAAAAGGTGCCTAAAGCAGAACGAACACTTAGGGCCCATTCACACAGGGGATCGCAAAACGCTAGCGATTGGCACTAGCGTTTTGTGGCTGTGTTTTTTGTTTTTTTTTTTCCATGTTAAACACGTCTTTTACTATTTATTTTCGCGATTTTTGAGCGATTGCGATTAGCACTTTTTTTAAAGCGGTATTGTCACCATAAAAATCAAATTTCAACAGCAACTGGTCTGAGTGTATTACATGATAAAGATGCTAATCCTGGATTCAAAACTTGCAAAACTGTTTCTGCTGTTATGGTTTGTAGTTATCACATACTTTAGGAGCGCTGGTCCTAGTGCCAAACAGTGCCAAAGAGTTGAATGCTGGGAGTTCTTTTTATCTATAATATATTCCTCCTCTTCCATTTATTTCCCTGCCTAACTGCTTATCAGAAACACCCTCTGATCACTTGTGTTTGCAAGCAAGGCTGAGGTGACTCAGTGATTGGATGTGTAAATAAAAAAAGACTCTGGGAGAAGGGCAGCTAATGAATACACAGTGAGCAAGAGAAGGGAGGGGGGAAAACAAGTCAGGGAGGATATGATGTCAGCATTAGCTTGGCAAGATGGCCACTGCCTAGAATATGATTTTCTGCTTTTCCTTTATAAAATTCACAGGAATCATTACGTGGATAGCACAATACATCTGTTATGTGAGTAGAAGTAGTATTTAACTACTTATATATGTGTTTTCTCATATTCATCAGCTGGTACACCCTCTGGAGGAATGGCTCCGCCCAGTCCTGGGGAAACACAGAAGTAAAGTATAAAAAGCTCCCACCCTCCCCTAATCCCCAGTTCATTTGTGTTTCCGCCCGGGAACACAGGGGTTTTTCTTTCTGCTCCCAATTTGTTTTTTTATATGGCTCACCGGAGGGTGAGTTTTTTCTATCCCTGGCGGTAGTACCTTTGGAGGAAGAGGGTTCTGTGAGTCGCACCGCCAGAGTCCTGGCTTCTTTGGTTTGTGCTGCCGCCATTTGCCTCTGAACGCCCACGGTTGGAATTGGGTCGTCAGAGTTTTCTTCCGCCTTCCTCACGCGCAAGAGCCTCTCTGATCTTATTCCTGGTACGGAGGTCACTTCCGCCGAAGTCAGAGGAGGCGGACAGGAAGTTACGCTATACGCGTCCTTTTAGGTTGCCGGCTGGGCGTGCGGGCGGCGGCAAGATGGAGAGCTCTAGCGTGGTCGCCCCCGCCGCTGCTGGCCCCGCTACTGCTACGGAGGGCAGAGCTTCCGGTACCAACGCTGCCTCAGCTGTCCCTTCGGCCTCATCAGCTGCTGCTTCTCGATCTCAGTCTGATGGTGTGGTGAGTGGGGGATTTCTTCCTCCCTTATAAGATGATTCCAGTTCTGATGTGCACTAATGTTTGTTTAACTGGAAATGTACTTTGTCTCCTATTCTCTTTCTCTGTCTTTTTTTCTTTTTACAGACGAGAGTGGAGTCTGGGTCTTCTTCTAGTAGTAAACCCAGATCTAAAAAATGTTGTCAGTGTTTAGCAAAACTGTCTTCTAGCTATACTAAATCCTTATGTCAATCATGTATAGATGCAGTGATTTCAGCAGAAACTTCTTCAATTTTTAAAAATATAATGAAGTCAGTCAAAAAGGACATGGATGAAACCTTAGGAAAATTTAAGGAATCCTTATTATCCAATCCTGATTTAACTGTTGCAGGTCCCTCATCGACACCTGTGGTTAATCCCCCTACACCCTCGCCCGTTCCTGCTTCAGACACTGTACAGGTTGATTCTCCCCAAATTCCCTTAAACATAGATTTTCTGGGGGAGGAAGGGGAGGAAGAGGAAAGAGAGGGCAGGGAGGATGTTTCTGATTTAGAGGAGGGGGAAAATGCCGTTTCAGAGGAGGAATCGGATAGCGACTCATGAAGAGCAGCTAGATTTCTCTTTAGTACCGAGGAAACAAATGAATTACTTAAAGCTGTTTATGCCACGGAACAGATCCCTGAAATACAGAGGGAGGTTACGGCACAGGATCAGGTATATTCTGGCCTGGCTCAACAATCTGGCAGAGTTTTTCCCTTTCATAATTCACTTAAGGATATTATTGTATCCCAGTGGCAGGATCCTGAACGTAAATTGTTCATCCCTAAATCGGCAAAAAGGAAATTCCCTTTTTCCCCTGCAGATATTGATCAATTTACTAAATGTCCAAAATTAGATGCGGCCCTATCCAAACATTCAAAAAAAGCGGATCTGTCTTTTGAGGATACGGGGGTTTTAAGGGATACTATGGATAAGAAAATTGATTTACTGTTAAAGAAGGCCTGGGAATCTGCTTCATTTGCCTTTATTCCTGGTGTTGCTTCTACTTGCATTTCTCGAAATTTACGTGTATGGATGGATAACCTAATTTCCCATGTTAAAACTGGATCTGACCTTAACTCTTATGTTAAATCTCTACCTGTAGTGTTAAAAGCCGTCGCTTTCTTGGCCGATGCAGCAGTAGAAATTGTGCGCATTTCTGCACGTACTACTGCATTGGTCAATTCGGCCCGCAGAGCCCTTTGGCTCAAAACTTGGGATGGAGATTTAACCTCTAAAAATAGGCTGTGTGCAGTTCCTTTTGAGGGTAATCTCTTATTTGGTAAGGAATTAGACAATATACTCTCAAGGTCGGCAGAAAAGGGAAAACAATTCCCTATTAAACATAAAACCTTTCGTTCCACCAAGCCGAATTTATTCAAAAAACCGTCTCAGGAACGGTCCAAACAGCCTTCTCAACAAAGAAGGTGGTCTTCTCCGGCCGGTAGGGGCCGGGGGGGGTTTTGCTCTCGCAAAACCGGGCGAGCCTAAGAATAAATGACAATCTGCCTGTGGGGGGGAGACTTCGTTATTTTTTGTCCCACTGGGAAAAAATCAATGCGGATCCCTTTATTCTAAGAATCATAAGAGACGGGTATCGTCCACAATTTTCGGTTACCCCTCCCCCCAGAATCTTTGTGAACAAATTTCCGAAAGACCCAGGCAAAGCACAGGGTCTGCTGACGGAAATACAAAAATTAATTTCAAAGGATGTGATAGTACCAGTTCCGAAAACTCAGGAATTCAAGGGTTACTACTCCCATGTTTTTTTGGTGACCAAAACCAACGGGGAATTCAGGTTCATACTGAACCTGAAGTCATTAAACCCCTTTTTAGTTTACAAAAAGTTCAAAATGGAAAACATTTTTTCGGTCAAGGCAGCCCTACAGGGGCAGGAATTTTTTGCGTCAATAGATTTGCAGGACGCATATCTCCACATTCCAATCGCCAAGTCTTATCAAAAATTTCTAAGGTTTGCGATTCGAATGAGGGATCGGACGTGTCACTACCAATTTCAGGCTCTTCCCTTCGGGATAGCGTCAGCTCCACGTATATTTACCAAAATTCTGGCGGAGGTAATGAAAGTGATAAGAAATCAGGGAATAAATATTATTCCCTACTTGGACGACCTGCTCATTTTTGCCAAGACGGAACAGGATCTAAGGATACATACAAATTCAGTCATTCAGGTTCTGTCCCAGATGGGATGGATTATAAATTACCCCAAATCAAACCTGGTGCCTTCCCAGTCGATTGTATTTTTGGGGTACGCAATCAATTCTATAGACAAGAGAGTTTTTTTAACCACAGAAAAGGTGGAAAAACTACAAAATGGTGTCAGACAGCTGCTCTTACTCCAGGAAATTTCAATAAGAGAAGGAATGACAGTGTTGGGTCTCATGACGGCCTCCATTCCTGCCGTAACTTGGGCACACTTTCACTCCCGAACTCTTCAAAATTGGGTGTTGGAAGTATGGGACAAGAATCAGGAGTCCTTGGACTCTCAGGTTTGCATACCAGCACAGGTGAAGAGAAGTGTTCACTGGTGGTTGCAATCAAACAACCTAACTCAGGGCAGAGTCTGGAGGCAGGAATCCCCTATGAAAATATTCACGGATGCCAGCGCCTGGGGTTGGGGGGCCACGTCAATGGGTCAGCATTGCCAGGGGAGATGGTCCAAAACAGTAGCCAGAAGATCTTCCAACTTCAGGGAACTCGCAGCGGTGAAAGAATCACTAATGATGTTTCAGGACAGGATCCGGTTCAATCATGTCCTGGTCTTTTCAGACAACACTTCTACAGTAGCTTACCTCAACAAACAAGGAGGGACCAGGTCTCCGAGTCTGTCCCTCCTGGCGACGGAAATTTTTTTCTGGGCAGAGGCCAACCTTCGGTCGTTAGAGGCGATTCACGTAAAAGGGTCGCTCAATCTCGAGGCGGACTTTTTGAGCCGCCACGAGATCAATCATTCCGAATGGGAATTAAATCAGGAGGTCTTTCTGGAGATCACGGAACAACTGGGACTTCCAGAAATCGACCTCTTCGCATCTCCAGCGAATGCCAAGGTTCTTCGGTTTTATTCGCTTCACAGAAATGCGAGTTCTCTGGGGTTGGATGCTCTGTCAATCCCTTGGAGTTTCAAGCTGGGATACGCCTATCCACCTCTAAAATTGATTCCACATGTTCTAGACAAGATTCAAAGGGAAAAGGTAGAGATAATACTCATAGCTCCTATGTGGCCCAAGAGGAACTGGTTTTCCACTCTGCTACGGTTGTCTGTCCGATCTCCTCTGAATCTTCCGATCAGGTCAGACCTTCTACGTCAGGGACCGCTTTTCCACCCCAAGCCAGAGTTATTCTGTCTGGCAGCCTGGACCCTGAGAGGGTGATTTTGAGGAAGAAGGGAGTCTCTGATAAGACTATTGACACTTTATTAAAGTGTAGAAAACCGGTCACTCAAAAAATTTATAGGAAAGTTTGGAAGACATACACGTCTTGGTGTACGACACATGATCGAGTTCAAAGTAACATTGGGGCTGTTCTTGACTTCTTGCAGGAAGGTCTAGAGATGAATCTAGCCTTAAGTACCTTGAAAGTCCAATGTTCAGCCTTGTCAATTTTGTTGGACAGACCATTAGCACAGGAAAAATTAGTTAAAGATTTTTTCCGGGCAGTTCAAAGATCCACTCCTATTAAACAGAAGGTTATTCCTCAATGGGATTTATCCCTAGTTCTAAACGTCCTAACCAGAGCGCCCTTTGAGCCTCTAGATGATATTGAGCTAAATTTTTTGACGCTAAAAGTAGCTTTTTTGGTCGCCATTACTTCGGCTAGAAGGTTGGGCGATCTTCAGGCCCTTTCGATTAAGGATCCTTTTTTGACTGTTTTTCCAGATAAAATTGTATTACGTCTAGATCCAAATTATTTGCCCAAGGTCTCCTCAGATTTCCACAGATCCCAGAATATAGTCCTTCCTTCGTTCTGTGATAATCCTTCTTGTACAAAAGAACAAGAATTCCATTGCTTAGACGTCAGGAGGGCCCTTCTATCATATCTAGCTAGGACTAGAGAGTTTAGAAGATCATCACATTTATTTGTATTATTTAAGGGGAAGAATAAAGGTCAGCAAGCTTCAAAACAAACTATTGCTAGGTGGATATGTGAGGCTATTTCTCTCGCTTATAAGACTTCAGACTCCACTCCACCATCCAACATAAAGGCACACTCCACCCGATCAATGTCTACGTCATGGGCAGAGAGAGCAGGCGCTACAGTCCAGCAGATATGTCAAGCGGCAACTTGGGCGAGTTCTTCCACTTTCATCAAACATTATAGAGTGGACGCTCCTTCTCAGCAGGATTTATCGTTTGGCAGGAAAGTGCTTCAGGCTGTAGTCCCTCCCTAGGTGAGTATTTACTTTGTCATCCCTCCAGAGGGTGTACCAGCTGATGAATATGAGAAAGCACCAGTTAGTCTTACCGGTAACGGTGTTTCTGTTCAGCAGCTGGTACACCGTCTACTACCCAACCCTATTCTGTCGCATTTCCTTGTACCGATGTCTGTTTATTAGTGGGTCACTTGGAGGTGCGTCGCTACTCCCCTTTTTTCCTGGTGTTCGGGCTTTTTTACTTTATATACACTGGGGATTAGGGGAGGGTGGGAGCTTTTTATACTTTACTTCTGTGTTTCCCCAGGACTGGGCGGAGCCATTCCTCCAGAGGGTGTACCAGCTGCTGAACAGAAACACCGTTACCGGTAAGACTAACTGGTGCTTTTTTATTTCTAGGTTAGCATGGGTGTCGCTTGTTCTTTAACATTGCGATCACTCAAAAATCACGAAAATGTGCCGTGTGTACATTTACTGTGAATCGCTGGCGATCGCAACAGTGAGATCGCTGCCAAATACTTTACATTACACTAGCGCTTTTAAAAGGCGTTTTGGCAATTACCGTTAAATGCCCGCTAATCGTCCCAGTATGAATGGGTCCTTACCTACGCTTCACTTAGTGTGAGAGCCAGGGCCGGCCTGCCCATGAGGCGGGGTGAAACTTTTGCCTCAGGCGGCACCTCTGGGGGGGCGGCGCCCTTCCGTGGGTGTGGGGGACCGCCCGAGCTGGAGGGGATAGCGGGCAGGAAGGGGGTATTGGGCCTAGTGGCGGGGAGGGGGGGTCGGACCCCCCTCCTCCCTCGCCTGGGTCCCCCGTCCTCCGCTCCCCTCCAGCTTTAAAAAGTTACGTCGCTGGCTGCAGCTATTGTAAGAGGCAACGGGCGGGGATCACTCACCTCTTCCTCGTTCCAGCGTGCGCTCCACTGATGTCACTTCCTGCGGCGTCACTTCCTGCGGCGTCACTTCCTGCGACGCAACTTTTTAAAGCTGGAGGGGAGCGGAGGACGGGGGACCCAGGCGAGGGTCCGACAACCCCCCCCTCCCCGCCGCTAGGCCCAATACCCCCTTCCTGCCCGCTATCCCCTCCAGCTCGGGCGGC
This sequence comes from Hyperolius riggenbachi, assembly GCF_040937935.1. Lineage (NCBI taxonomy): Eukaryota > Metazoa > Chordata > Amphibia > Anura > Hyperoliidae > Hyperolius > Hyperolius riggenbachi. The sequence goes on from NC_090653.1 coordinate 258,580,586, forward strand.
CCCCCACACCCACGGCTTGGGGGGGGGGGGGGGGGGGGGGCGCCGATTTCTTTAAAGATTGCCTCAGGCGGCAAAAAGTCTAGGGCAAGGCCAGGTGAGAGCATAACTTTTTATCACTGTACAAGGCCTTTGTCAGCTGCATTTTGTCCCTGTGTGCATTCAATGCGATTTCTATATTTCAATATGTTTATTGTATTTTGAAACCTAAAAGAAAAAGAAATACAATACAGGCATCTAGTATACAGGCAATCTTTACAGGAACTACTCCTCGTCTTATTACAAAATGCACATCAAAATGCAAAGTCTTCCTCGCCATCAGGATAGTTAAAAACTTAGAGGAACTGTAGTGAAAATAAAAATGAATACAATTTATTATTTTATTTTTACAATACTCATTGATCTATTATTTAGGCAGTATTTCCTCACTCTGATTTACATTGCAAAATTTATCATAGGTGGCAACAAATGTAGGCCTTTCAGGTGATCTCTGTGCAATGTTTGTTTGCTGAGAGTTCCAAAGCCAGTAGAAAATATAACTGGTCTCCCAGGGACCGGTACATAACAAATAGGTGCCTGGTAAGTAATCGCGGTCCCTAGTGAACCACAGAAATCTAACTGAAACCCAACAAGTATAGAAAGAGAAAGCATATAGGATTGACTAATTGTTGGAAACCCCACGGCCAAGTGCATGTTGTAAATTTTTACAAATTTCATTAGATTATTATACAGTAGATTATTTAATCATTGTTTGCTTATAGTAAAATCTTTCCTCACACTGATTTACATTTTGGTCCTGTGAAACATTTGTTTACTTGAGTGTTCTAAACCCAGTAGAAAATATACCTGGTTTCCCAAAAGGCTCTGGGACGTGAATACTGCATAGATAAACAGCCTAGGCTGTGACATCACTGGTAGGGTGTGGCTACATACAATTATACAGCAATATATAGTTATAGGAAGTGTTTCTAATGAAAGTATCAGAAAAATTACCGTAAGTAATGTAATTGGGTATCCTGAATAATTCACTACATTCTCCTGTATGTCCGACCAGGGCCTCTGTAACATACTGGTTAGTTTTTCATGGCTGTAGAAATTTTGGACCTGAGTTTTTCTATACAATTTTTGATGCAAACGTTCCATTCAGTTGTACGGAATAATTTTAAAATGCGTATGCAACCAAAATGCACCATGCAGTGTGTTTGCGCTTAAAGTGAATCCGAGGTGAAAATAAATTGAAGAGATAAACAATTATATTTTATCCTCCTACTCCTAAAAATGATTTTTTATTTTTTTAATTTTTTTAAGTATCCCAGGGTTATCGTTTATATTTAAACTTTTACAAAGTGGTTGAATGTTTTACAGTCTCTAATCAGTGGCAGCCTATTAAGTGTCCCAGAGTTAGAAAAAGGTCAATAGTTCATGTGTTTTTATCTCTCCCTGCCCTCAGAAGTTGTACTCTGCCAGGAAAAGTTTTATGGCAGTAATTAGCTCATCAATGATGCTTACTATATTCCTGACAATTTACCGACAAGACAGAAGCTGTCATTTCCATGCCTGAAAATTAACTCTTTTTGGCAGAAAAATAAAACCAGTAATACAACCTGGTTATTCATGTTTTGCACTGTACATACACAGGCTTATCTCATCATGTCACGTCGCCTCGGGTACACTAATAAAGACACCTGAACTGAAATAAACTGTAATCTTTAATTGTATGCATTTCCTGGAGCCTTATATTTTTATTTTCAGTTTAAGAGAATGGTTGAGTTGACAAAAAAGTTAGAGACACTGAAGTGGAAAAAAAAATTGATGAATTGATTGTGTAGTACGGATAATCACTAGAACATTAGTAGCAAAGAAAATATTCTCATTTTTATTTTCAATTATATAGCTTTCACAGTGGGACGTTACAGGCGCACGTTAGTGCAGCCTGTAACGCACCCCAACGCACAGCAATGAAAAATCAACGGGCTGTTCACAGTGCTCACGTTGCGTTACATTATAACGCAGCACGTCTACATAACGTACTGCATGCAGTACTTTACACGCGGCTAAGCCGCGTTAGACGGTTTGCACATGCTCAGTAGGGTTTTTTTTCTTCATTTTATGGGTGGAGAGGAGGCGGGGAGAGGCCGCTACGTAGCCAGGCACATGGCTACTTATTATTCACTGCACTTGCAGTGTTTACATCCCGGAGCGGCCGTGGATTGGCTGGCGGGGCCACGTGATGCGGAGAGCTCCGCTCACGTGGTCTCCGCAGTGCCTCCGACAGAGCAGGCGCACCAAGAGCTGCTTGTAACGCGGCTCTTGGTAGCGTCCTGCTCCAACACCACCAGCTGTTGCGTTAGGGGCACGTTATGTGCCCTATAACGTCCCCTAAACACAAAGTCCTGGTGTGTAAGTAGCCTAAGGGTCCCTTTAACTCTTCCTGTACTGGAAACAATATTAGACTTATGTCTCTGCTCCTAATGTTTTATTTCTTAGCTGTACTACACATACAAATCATATCATAATTTTTTTTTCATTTAAGTGTCTCTTTAAAGAGACTCTGTAACATCAAAAACCTCCCCTGGGGGGTACTCACCTCGGGTGGGGGAAGCCTCAGGATCCTAATGAGGCTTCCCACGCCGTCCTCTGTCCCACGGGGGTCTTGCTGCAGCCCTCCGAACAGCCGTCGACAGACCCGACTGTAGATTCAATATTTACCTTTGCTGGCTCCAGCGGGGGTGCTGTGGCTGCTTTCGGCTCGGAAATAGACGGAAATACCCGATCTCCGTCGGGTCCGCTCTACTGCACAGGCGCCGGAAACTTGCGCCTGCGCAGTAGAGCAGACCCGACGGCGATCGGGTATTTCCGCCTACTTCGGAGCCATCAGAGCGCCTGCGCAGGAGCCGGGAAGGTAAATATTGACGTCACCGCTGTACGGAGGGCTGCAGCGAGACCCCTGAGGGACGGAGGACGGCGTGAGAAGCCTCATTAGGATCCGGAGGCTTCCCCCACCCGAGGTGAGTACCCCCCAGGGGACGTTTTGACGTTACAGTTCCTCTTTAAGTAAAACCTACATCCACTGTAAATTATTAGCGGCTGTTTGAACATCTTCGGTTATTTCAGCCCCTGACGTGTCGCTCTTTCTCTGTCTCTCCAGCAAATGACCTTCTACTTTGGATATGAAAACGTGGATCTGCTCTTCTCCGGATTGGTTATTAATTCGGCAGGAGGTGAGCATTGCTGAAAATGTTCTGTTCATAGTGCTTAATCCAGCCTGGTCAGGGTAATTATTTGGGATAAGCTTCTGAAAGCAGAACTGCATTTCATGAGGGGGTTAACCCACCCTGGTTCCCTCCTCTGGGCATAAAAGCTCCACACTTCTCTACATCCTCCCGATACTTCCTCCTTCACAGCCGAAAGGAGAAAGTATTGGGAAGATGTAGAGGGTCGTGGAGCGCTCCGCCCACAGGCAGCAACACGGGTGAGTAAACCTCCTCTGCTGCGGCTGTTTTTGTTCGGTTCGGCTGAACGCAGCTTCGCTTTTGCAAGCTCATTCCTACTCATAAAGCTTTATGCTACGTACACACATGCGACAATGATCGTTCGTTGAGAACGACGAACGAACTTTTAATTGATGAAAGAACGACCTAAGTAAAGTTAGTTTTAAATTGTGTGTAACGATCTGATCGTTAGAACGAACGTTACATCACGTAAAGCAACTATTGCACTTGCGCATAACAATGAGAAGTTTCATGGAGAAATAGCGAAATGCGCATGTCAAGCCTAGTACGAACGACCGTTTCCAACGATGTACTACTTTTGCAAACGATCGTCGTTGGTAAAAATCCGCCAAGCTAGATCGTTCGTTTTTAACGATCTAGCTCGTCCGTCGTTAGACTTAATGATCGTTGGTTGCTTTTTTTAGTCGCATGTGTGCAGGCACCTTTATATGGGACAACTGTGCAGAGTGACTAGCATGCAGTCACTGCTCTATGGCTAGCATATTTTTTTCCTTTTAAACAATACCAGTGTCTGGAACACAACCCTGAAACAAGCATGTGGCATATCCATCCAGACTTTACTGTTTTCACTGCAACATATGTGTTTTTGTTTTCATTGACTTACATGTAAATTGCACATCACATGTGTTAAAAAAAAAAAAATCGCTGCATCGCGATTAAAAAAAACACAAAATATCTGGAAAAAAACACACAAGATAGGGAGACCGCCTGTTAAATGTGATGCCATTCACTTTTATTAGATGCGTGGCAAAAGCAAAGTTGCAGTTCCTCACAATGCATGAAAATTCTAATAAGGGTGAAACACTGAATGTCTTGTCTCCATATCCCTTTCTCCTCGGGTTCCCTTTAAAGTGGACCTGAACTCAGGACTTCCCCTCTGATCTAAAAGATAAGCAACAGCATAGTAACTTTTAAAGAAAAAAACATTTCTTTGTTACAGCTGACACAAATACTGCAATAAATCTGCAGTGTTCATTTCCTGCTTTCATGGAAGCAGACATAGGGCTAACATCCTGTGTTTACAAATGAGTTTCTCTACCGAGGCAGCCAGCTGACACAGCTGAGAGTTCAAATTACTGTTGTGCTTAGTCACAGATGAGAGGGAATTAGACAGGCTAAACTCTCTAAATACATACAGTAGGAGAACAGAGGCGCCAGCAGGATAAAAGTGGATAAAAACTTTAAAATTTGCTGGGAGGAAGTGGTGGACTTACCTCCATAAAGCAGACCCGAAAGACTGTCTGAATAGTAGTCACATTTATTAATTAGTACCCCAAAACAGTGCAACGCGTTTCGCAGGCCCAGCCCGCTTCATCAGGCAATAAAAATGGGGACAAGACAGAATTTCAGCAATAGCAGGTGTAGCGCCTCTGGTGGAGGGGTGATCTACCCCCTTTCGCATCTACAGAGAGCGACTTCTTATCCCTGAGTGAGGACAGGTCTAATCTCCTCACCTGCCTATACAGTGGTTGCCTGTGTGGTAACCCATGTTTGTGAGTATAATTTTCTCACGATAACCTTTACCTCATTTATGCTTAACATACTACACTATATTGGGCTCTCGGTTTCTCTACACTTTATCTCTCTACAAGCCTAAATACATACAGGGTGCATTTCTCTGTTTCCCTTCTGTCCTGTGCAAGAGTTCATATCTACTTAAATGCGTGATACTGAATAGGTCAGCGCTGTGCTGCGGACAATGAATTGTGAGACTGCACTGCTGCACAACGTGGGAGTGTCAGACTGTGCTGTCTCTGCTCATGTAATGTCATTGCATATGGCTCACTGTACACGTTGCTGAAATACACACAACATTGTGTATTGGGGGTACAAGAAGCTAAGAACAGTGACAAGCTGGGATAAATTCAATCCTTTGCTGGTACGTTAACCCTGTCAGGACTGCCTGTAGTAAATCCTACGTCGCACTTGTGGCTGTCTAAGCCTGATGCGCCGTAGGATTTATGCCGCCTGCCGTTTCTGCTCCCGACGCGATCGTGCGCACCCGAGAGGGGAGATTAAGCTGTCATGTGAGAGCTGACATCTCCCCTCAGTGATCAGGAGCCATCGCGATTGGCTCCTGATCACGTGATCACTATGATCGCCGGCGGATCGTATTGATCACTGTAAAAGCTGTGGGGGGGGGGGGGGAAGAAGAGGATCCACTCACCTCCCTGACGTTCCCCTCTGCTCTGGCCGGCATCCCCACTCGCTCTGCGTTTAGTGTCGGGTCCCGGCTTGATGACGTCATCAAGCCACATCGCGGAACTTGGCGACCGTACGAGCGAGGATGCCGGCCGGAGCAGAGGGGTCCACAGCTGCTCATCGCTGGAGCCTGGGAGGCGAGTCAAGGCTGCTGGCTACAGGGGAGGGCACCTGGCTAAAGGTGGAACAGCATACCCAATTAGCCCTCGCAGGGATCCAGCTGCCTGACCCCCCACCTTCCATGCAAAATCGCCTGCTCTTTAAGGGGGTTAGGCAGCCGGTCCTGAAACGGTTAAAGAGGAACTCCAGACTTCTAGACCAGACCTTCTCAGCCAGGGTTTCTTGAGTACTCTGCAGGAGTTCCCTTGCATTTTTCCTTCATCGGAAATGTTTTAAACAAGAAGTCCTTCAACAGGCCCTGGGCAATCTTATTCAATCAACACAGATTTCTCACAACGATTCCCTATGGAATACGACACACTGTTTGGATACTCCCTACCTAAAAAGAGCAAAGTCAGTGACCCTCTTGTCTGTATAATATGACTTGTGTTATTTTTTGTTTCCAGTTTCTCCCCTTTACTAACAAGTTGTTCTTTTTCAAGCAAATGTTAATATTTCTTGAAATCACAGTAACTAAGGTTTACCACCTAAGACCTTTTCTAACTTGAATAACTGAAACATCACCCAGCCTGCAATTCATTTATATGCATACTCTAAGATACCGCCCCTGATGTTATATTGGTCCAGCCAACCAAGACAGGCTTCATGCAAAGTAATTGGTCGGCTCCTAGCCCCTGCTCCAATCACAGCTCCCAACTGGAGGTATCGGCTCCACCCAGCCAGCCCTATTGGGTATGCCTGGCTGGCAATGGAACTGATCTTCTGGTACAGGACTAACGCCTTCATACTTATGTTATTCAAAAAGTTCTTGAGGTTTTCTCAGTTATACTCTCTTACTCAACTTTACTACACATTTGTTAAATGCAATCGTTATTAACAGATTCTATGTCAATGTATACAATGCATTGTAATGCTTTTTTTCTATATTCAATAAAAATGTACAGTTCAAAAAAAAATGTTTTAAACCTTGCAGATGCAGAAAAAGTAGTTTTGAATATCCTTCTGGCATTGTGCTTCTTCTATGGTCAGATCTTCTGCTGCTCAGTATACCTCTCGGGAGGTCTGCTCATCTGTGGCCAGGCCCAGCACTTCCATAGAGCTCAAGGGGGCAACTGCCCCAGGGCCTCAAAGCTTGTAGGGGGGTTCCCATGGTGTCTCCTTAACTGGGCTCACAGGGGCCCCTGCAATGTCTTCAGCATCATCTCACCTGTCCCAGCAGACAAATTGTAGGGTCCCGGGGGAGCACAATTAAGTTGGGGGGGGGCGTAGTCTGCTCAGGGCCCTGGGGAGAAATTAGTTGCGACAAAGGGCCCAATGCTGTTTTTTTTTTCTTGGGGGGGGGGGGGGGGTCTGTTGGGGATCCCACAGGTTAATTTTAATTTGTAATTTAACACTAGAACCGGCCCTGTCTGTGGCTGTTATTAGGGTTTTATCAATACCAGTCACATGTTTTATAGTAATTTATTTTCCCCACCCTCTCTTCCTTCTCTCCCTCCGTTTCCTTTCACCCATCTCTTCACCTATTTTGCCTTCACCTCTCTCTCTCTCTCTCTCCCTCCCTCTCTCTCTCTCTCCCCCACTCCCCCCCCCCCCCACTCTCTCCCCTCTCCTCTCTCTCCCCTCTCTCTCTCTCTCTCTCTCTCCTCTCCTTCTCTCTCTCTCTCCTCTCCTTCTCTCTCTCTCCTTCTCTCTCTCCTCTCCTCCCCTCTCTCCTCTCCTCCCCTCTCTCCTCTCCTCCCCTCTCTCCTCTCCTCCCCTCTCTCCTCTCCTCCCCTCTCTCTCTCCTCCCCTCTCTCCTCTCCTCCCCTCTCTCCTCTCTATCCTTTCTCTCTCTCTCTCTCTCTCTCTCTCCTCTCTCCTCTCTCCTCTCTATCCTCTCTCTCCTCTCCTCTCTCTATCCCCTCTCTCCTCTCTATCCCCTCTCTCCTCTCTATCCCCTCTCTCCTCTCTCTCGCTCTCTCTCTATCCTCTCTCTCCTCTCTCTCTCCTCTCTCTCTAATCCTCTCTCTCCTCTCTCTCTCTCTCTCTCTCTCTCCTCCTCTCTCTCTCTCTCTACTCTCTCTCTCTCTCTCTCTCTCTCTCTCTCTCTCTCCTCCCCCTCCCCCCTCCCTCCTCTCTCTCTCTCTCTCTCTCTCTCTCTCTCCTTCTCTATCCTCTCCTTCTCTCTCTCTCTCCCCATCATGTTCCCAGAGATGGCTGGAGCGTTTGTGGCGGTCTTCCTGTTGGCCCTGTTTTACGAGGGTCTGAAAGATCGGCCGGGAGAGCTTGCTCAGGAAATCACAAGTCAGCATCCGTTATAACTCTATGCCAGTGCCGGGGCCCAACGGCACCACCCTGATGGAGACTCACAAGACTGTCGGGTAAGGACTGCTGAATACCATTTGTAGGAAGATCTGTGTAATGCTGGATCCACACGGTGCGTTCGCGCACTTCGATTTCCCGCTCTATTCCCGTCGATTCGTTTATTTCCAACATGTCCGATTTGGATTTCGATGGATCGTTAGGCCGATTTGGCATACTTTGCATGCGAATCGACCTAACGATCCATCAAAATCCAAATCGGACATGTTGGAAATAAACGAATAGACGGAAATCGAGCGGGAAATCGAGGTGCGCGAACGCACCGTGTGGATCCAGCATAAGATGGAGGAGGATCTGGTATGGAGAAGGTTAGAGTCAGGCCTGGTTCCAGGGCTCCAGAGAACAATAATGGTGACAGAAACACGAATACATTGGGCTCTATTCACAAATCACAATAAGCAGTTCGGTAAAAAGCATTTTGGATCGTAAATTACCACCTGCTGTATTTTACACTTTTTTTTTTTTTGTTATACCAAATTCACAAAAGTTTTCCCCCATAAGGCAGAAGTTTGGTAATTTACCGAACAAACATGCCTCAATTCACTAATCCCTGCTCGGTAAGCGTCACTTACCAGCCTTCTAGCAGCAGGCAGGCAGGCAGGGAGCTGTTTGTGTGACTCAGAGGTTATCCACACTGTGCCGCCTGTCATCCCTTTAGATGTGCTGGAGCCACCAGGGGGAGCTCTTCTATGCGCTACAATACAAATATGCACATCTAAAGGGATGCCCTCAGAAGTGTCAGCTTCTTCAGCTTTGATACACTGAAAGATCCAACGGCATCCCTGTCGCATCCAATCACAGTGAGAAGCGGGCTGTGTGGCTCTCCCTACTGGCTGCCTGGCTCTCCCCAACGGCTGTCTGTCAAGTTACCGGGGAGAGACAGTTATCAGCTGCTGTGAGCTGGAGAAAATTACAGACCACTTTTGGCTGGTAAATGAAGTACTGAAATCTTTGTGAATTGACATTTCCTGAGGTAATTACCACACAAGTCTGTAATTTACCTCACTAGTCGGTAACTGTGATTTTTCTGTGCGGTGATGGGTTTAGTGAAGTGCAACTTGGGAAGGTGATCGATAAAATCAGCTGTTTTCAGCATTACCGAATGCGGTAATACTTTGTGAATCGAGCCCATTGTGTGATAAGGAGGGATGTGCAGCGGAGATTGTGCTGCTGACTGTCCTCTGGAGAATTTCCACCTGTGATTTTTTTTTTTTTTTTTTTAAAGGAAATAGGTGTTGTGAACCTTCTGAAAATAAAATCCAACACTGCTGATCATTTCAATGCAAATGCTATGCAAATTATTTCAATTTTCCAGCTAGACTGCACATACACAGGCTGCTGAAACCAGTTCACTAAACATAAAGGGCACCTGAAGTGAGCGGGATAGGGAGGCTGCCATATTTATTTCCTTTTAAATCATACCAGTTGCCTGACAGCCCTGCTGATTTTTCATGCATCAGTAGTGTCTGAATCACCTGAAACCAGCATGCAGGAAATGCAGTCAAACACCTAATCTGCTGCATGCTTGTTCAGGGTATATGGCTTACAGTATTAGAGGCAGAGGATCAGCAGAATAGCCAGGCAACTGGTATTGCTTAAAGGGGCACTATGGCGAAAAATTGTAAAATTTTAAAATATGTGCAAACATTTACAAATAAGAAGTACATTTTTTCCAGAGTAAAATGAGCCATAAATTACTTTTCTCCTATGTTGCTGTCACTTACAGTAGGTAGTAGAAATCTGACAGAAGTGACAGGTTTTGACTAGTCCATCTTTTCATAGGGGATTCTTAACAAGGCTTTTATTCTTTATAAAGATATTCCCTAAAAAGGATTTAAACAATGATGCTGGCCAGCTTCCCTGCTCCCTACACAGTTGTTTAGCATTTGGACAGAGCAACTGCCGTTCACTAAGTGCTTTTGAAAATAAATCCCTGAGAATCCCCTATAAGAGATGGACTAGTCCAAAACCTGTCACTTCCGTCAGATTTCTACTACCTACTGTAAGTGACAGCAACATAGGAGTAAAGTAATTTATGGCTCATTTTACTCTGGAAAAAAATGTACTTCTTCTTTGTATGTTTGCACATATTTAAAATTTTTCGCCATAGTGCCCCTTTAAAAGGAAATGAATATGGCAGCTTCCATATTCCTCTCACTTTAGGTCCCCACACAGTTTGTAATCATTAGAAGAATCAAATAAATTGAAGCACTCAACGGTCAGTCTTTACAAGAGTCGCTGTATCTTGAAAGTAAATGTATTCCGAGTTATTTCTTCCTCACTTTCCACTTCTGCATAAAGTTGGCCATACATCAGACAATATACGGGCAGATCGAACAAGAGACAGATCTCTCTGACCAAACAGGCCCATTCCGCCGCCTCTCCAGCCTGACGCTGTCCCCCCCCCCCAATGGTCAATGTGCCAACCCCCCCCCCCCACCACCACCACCACCATTTACCCCTTGTGGCAAGCTGAATGAAATCAAAGCCCTGGCAGGGATAACCGGTCCGAAACGGGGTTTTAGATTTCCGTCAGTCAGGTCCGGAAGCGGCTGCATAGAATTAACAGGAAATGTGAATGCAGGTAGAACTTATTTGCATCTCATTGTCATAGACCAGCCCCCTGCTCTGTGGCTCCTCCTTGGAGAGAGGAGGAATCTGGCGCAATTGATCCACATCCATAGAAATTGATGCTGGACAGTGACGAGTTATCCCAGCCTTCAGGAAAACAGCAAAATACAGTTTAATACAGCGAGTGGGTGTTTTTTTTTTAGGTTGTGAGTTATTGCCATTAAATAAAACGTATGCACTATGCACCTCTATTTATATATAGATTTTGTTTTGTTCACGTTATTTGTGTTTTATTTTGTTGTACAGCACCATGGAAGTGGGTTTTGCTCTATAAATAAATAATTATATTTACTATACATGTAGTTAGTGAGTGTGGTTTGAGTGCAGAGGGTTAATGGTTGTTTGTGTATAAATGTAGATCAAAAGTGTCACTTAAAGCGGGATAAAACTCCATATTAACTGAAAAAAATAAAATAAAAAATCTTTCATTTTGGTATAAAAAAAATTTCTGCTGGCTTCCATCTTTACTGTTTCTCTGTGATGCCAAAAGCAACATCACTTCTGCCCTTTTCTTTCTTCATTCCAGCTCAGTGTTAATTTCTCCTCCCTACTGCAAGAGCTACTGTCTCTCCCACAGCAAGCATCACCAAAACAACAGGCTAACATCACTGTTTAAACTCTCCAAAAGGGGGGGGGGGGATTCAATTCTCTTCTGGTTACAATTGTCGTTATCTTATCCAAAATGGGAAGCATTTTATTTGCATGCTGAGATGAGAATGTTACTGTAGCTGTAGCTAAAAAAAATTCCCACAATCCCACTGGCACCTGCACAGTTCCTGCAGTTAGGCAAAGGCACCCAGACCAGTTAAAGAGAAAAAAAATCGGGGGATATATAGGGACCTTTTTATTTGGTTGGGGAGTAGGTTTACATTTTGGGGGCACTATTTTTTGGCTTATTTGTCTTTGTGACCGTTAGAACCCCTTTAAGTCCTCACTTTTTCCCCTTCCTTTCCACAGGCAGCAGATGCTGAGCTTCCCCCACGTCATCCAGACAATCCTCCACGTTGTCCAGGTGGTGATCAGCTACTTCCTCATGTTAATATTCATGACCTACAACGCTTACCTGTGCATCGCCGTGGCAGCCGGAGCCGGGACCGGCTACTTCCTGTTCAGCTGGAAGAAAGCCGTGGTGGTTGACATCACTGAACACTGCCATTAACGGCACCGCCCCCGAGGGGTGACTCTGGGACATCTAGCAACGCTGATCAGTTTTTCTTCACAAGAGGAGTTATTTTTATAACAAACTCCTTTGATGCCTTTTTTTTTTGTCTTTTAATACCGCGCCCTCAAGGGACGCGGCGAGTTGCCCGTGTAATTGCGGACATTGTCTCGTCGCCTGCTCATCTCTGATTCAGTGACCAAGACGTTTGGTGCCTATGGGAGGTTATAAAGAATTCCTTCGCCTGGAAAATCTCACCTTCGCCAAACGTGTTTTCAGAACTCCTCGCCGATTTAGTTTGTGTTCCTCGTTTTTTGGGGGATATAGCTTGATAATGATTCTTAAATGAAAAAGGATGGGCACCTAAAGCGATGATGGTTGAATTGGGGGTGTCTATTGTAGATCAGTAGTTGGGGTGTCTATTGCAGATCAGCAGTGCTAAGCTGAGAATTCTCCTAACAAGCAAATTTTTACTTACATAGGAAGGAAAAGAAATCTGTGAACTGGAAGCCTCCAAGCTGCTGGTTTAATTAACCAGGTGCTAATTTGGATAATCTACTTTTTTTTCCAAAGAGATTTGCTTGTTAGGGGAATTTTCTGCTCATTGCTACAGATAAGTGGTGAACAAAAATGTCTCCTTATGAGTCAGTTTCCCCAACACAGGAAGAGAAGCGAGTTGCAGCATTTGGATTTAGCCATTGCCAATCAGCTGGTAAATGAACCGGCAGTTAAAAGTTTTGGTTTAATCTAAACCGTCTTGAGTCGAGATTTGCTCATAAGGAGAATGTATAGCCCATCCCTGCATTATATCATAAATGCCAAGTGTCGCTTAAAGGAAAACTGTAATTAGAGGGATGTGGAAGCTGTCATATTTATTTCCATTTAAACAATACCAGTTGCCTGGCAGCCCTGCAGGACTATTAGGTGTCTGAATCACACCAGAAACATGCATGCAGTTAATCTTGTCAGATCTGAGAATGTCAGAAACAGCTGTTCTGCTGCATGCTTGTTCAGGGGCTATGGCTAAAAGTATTAGAGACAGAGGATTAGCAGATAGCCAGGCAACTGGTATTGTTTAAAAGGAAATAATTACGGCAGCCTCCATATACCTCTCGTTGCAGCTGTCCTTTAAAGGGCCAGTCTACTCAAAGCAGATGTTTTCATGAGACTACAATCGCTTACCAGTGTGATTTTGGCATTTTAAAGGGTAAATGTATTTATGAAAGTAAATATGCCAGATCAACCCCCTTAATTTCCCTGTGATCCATAATGCAATTATGATGCATTACGGATTTGATCAACCTAAAATGCATATAGGAACCCCATTAGTTATGCGTCATTCAACTTTACCAATAACCTCAACGTGTGCACCAAACATTGCCTGCTGGTCTGACAGCTTCCCTGTACTTCTCCCTTGCGCCCTATACAGAATCTACATTGTTTAGGTAACCTGACTTCCATACTTGTGATCTGTTCTCTGCACTAAAGCCACGGTCAGGCAGAAGAGAGCGAGAATGGATCGCAGAGGACTTGTAAGCAGACCAGATGTGCCGATAAAAGATATGTGAGAAATGTCACACACTGCGTTAGAGAGCAGTGACAGGTGCAGGGTCACTGTTCAGGTACCCATACATTACGATCTTCCACTGAGCGATTAAGTGATCGACTTTATTGGGCAATCAACTGCTGTGTGGTTGATTAAGATGTTCGACTAGATGCCCACACACACTGCAAGCGCAATCCTATGCGATTCTAATTTACTAATCGATCTGAACGATATTGTGTCTCCATGCTCTGGAACCAAAAATCGATTTTGTGTCGATGTAAATCACATGAACGTGGAACATGATTCTTTCCCAATCTGATAAAGGATCGAATCAAATGGTTGATCATACAGGACAATCAAGTAATGTATGGGCTCCTCTAGACCGGCAGACGGGACCATGGCAGTTTTGGGTATGCGTACAAACAGTAGCAACTAGGGATGATCCAGCAGTGGCTGAATAGGTGTAATGGTTAAGGGCTCTGCCTCTGACACAGGAGACCTGGGTTCAAATCTCGGCTCTGTCTGTTCAGTAAGCCAGCACCTATTACAGTAAGGAGTTTCTTGGGCAAGTTTCCTTAACACTGCTACTGCCTACTGAGTGCGCTCTAGTGGCTGCCTCGCAATCGCTTTGAGTCCGACAGGAGAAAGGCGCTATACAAATACTGCCATTATTATTATCAATGAGATGCAAAGATTTCTGAGTTCATGTAGGATTATGTAAATTTGTATGCAAAGATATGCAGCTTGAAAATGAACCAATCAATTTAAACCTTGGTGGGACTTGATTGGTCCATTTTCAAACTGTATATATTTGCATAAAAATGTATATAATCCTGTATATAATCCTTGCATTTCATTTATCATCCCTAGTAGCAACCAGAGGGTTTTACAGATCTTGGATTAAGTGGGGGTATGTACAAAATCTGTGTCACATGTTCGGGATTGATTAAGTAGATTTATTTTACAAATGCACTAATTTTATAAAGCTGTCAAGGTTTGCTGCATTTATAAATGGACATTGCTGCTTTAGTTTATGTACCGCAAGCTGCCCGCACATACCTGCGGTATACTCCAGATCCTTTACAATGCTCTCAAGCGCTGTCCTGCCAGTCTCAAACCAATGAGCTGCCCTACAGCTTCCCTCCCACGCAGAGTAATGTCCCGCCCCTTCCTGCCAGTCTCAAACCAATGAGCTGCCCTACAGCTTCCCTCCCACGCTGAGTAATGTCCCGCCCCTTCCTGCCAGTCTCAAACCAATGAGCTGCTAGTAACTGGACATTTATTGGTTTGTAGATGGTTGGAGGACCAGACAGAAGACTGGAGAATTTTGACTAGTCACCCTATTTGGTGATATTATGGGGACCCAGGAAAGGATTTTAAGTGTAACAGTGGTACTTGTAGACATCTTTTGGTACCTGCACTTCACTGGCAATGTCCCATTACAGATTCAGGGAGTGCTGGTGGGTGATCTGGAACCTCCATGGCTTGTCTGGCCATTACGTCAGTAAATGGAGGCCTGGGAACTCTTGCACTTCATGTCCCAGTGAGATATAGCAAGACAGTAGGTACTTAAAAGACAACTCTACCCGCTGATATTTGGCAGCATGGATGGAGGTCAGAGTAGATGCATGTAACATAACTTCCTGTCCATGCCCGTTGCTGGTGGTTTCTCAGTGGTTGCCATGCCGACTCTGCACTTCCTGTTCATGGAATCTTTTTGAATCTTTTTAATTGGTCAACTTCAGACGCCTAAATTTATCATTCTAATAAGCCATGCAAAAGTGCAGGCCAGATGTCTTCAATCACATGAATCCTGAAGCAGGTGTGTAGAATATGGATTCCTACCCTTGCCTCCACCCACACTACCACCAAATATCGGGCTTCCAGCTTTTTCATTAATGTTTGCATGTCTTTTGCCCATAACTGTAATCAGGAGTACAATTGCTACATGTACTGTCTGAAATGCATTCCCTGCTCTCCATGTAGCATGAAACTTAAAGCCTTTCAAAAGTAATTTTAGGTTTGCAGCTAAAAAAATGCCTTATTTTCATTTTCTCTGAGCTGTGGTCACATGATTATGCCTACAGGAAGCACCTGACGCTGATGCATGCTGGGCGAGGGAATACACTGTTCATGCTCTTTCCCAGCATGTATCTGAGTTAGCGGCTTCCTGTTGGCAAAATCACATGACCACAGCCCAGGGGGAAAGAAAGGAAGACCCTTAAACATCAAAGTGTACTTTTGCAATGCTACAAGGTGTACAGGGTATTCATTGTAGACACACATGATTACCCTAGTTCCATTTTAAATATTGATGATTTTTTTTTTATCATCCTCAGCTTGTTCTGTTGTAAATCATACAGTTTTAGCCTTTGGGTAAACTGCTGAGGGATTAAAAAAGCCACTGAAATTAAAATCTGGGCATTACAGATCATCTCATTTGTCATCTGATCATCAAACCAAACCAGCTCGTAAATTGATTTGGTGATAATTATAGACCTAGTAAGAAATACCCATAATGCGCAGTGAGTGTAATGGACTTGTGGAAGGCTTCCGTTGTCCAGGCGCTGACATATCATGCTGACAAACCTCTCTGAAAATGGGTGCAAGTTGCTTCATGAAGGCTGTTGCTGCACAGGGCCAAAAAAAGGCCTCTGCCTCCTTACTGCTCTGAGATTGGCTGAAGCAGGCAGTGACAAAATCATTGAGTGGAGGAACTTTGGGACCTGTCAAGAGATTATTTGTATTTTTGTTCATCAATCGCATAGCTGGGGGAAAACTGCAGCTGATGGGGGGGGGGGGGGGGGGATTCTTTAATTCAAAGCCCAAATACAGTCAAAAAATGAGTTTCATTTTTTTTGATATATTAAAATGATGTAATAAGTCTTAGCAGTTTTGCTGTCGGCTATCCAGTTTGAGAGAATGGCCTTTGCTTCCTGCCTTGACAGGAGATAGGTAAATCTCACCCAACAAGGGGCAGAGACAGCAGTAAATAGCACAGTGGTGGCCTGGGGATGAGTTGGAAGCCATGGTAAATTTGTATTGCTGTGGTGCACTTCCTGTCTGCGGGACCACTAGTGCTCACATTAAACCGCTGGAGGAGCACAGTCCCAGGAACAGGAAGTGAGGAGCAAATCTGTTCATTAGTGAAACTGACAAGAGATACCACCTGACAGAAGATCCAAAACTAGCAAAATAACTCTGGGGTGCGATTGCGCTTTATATGGCTTCACATGTGAAGCGTCACTCCTGGCATTAAATTAAAATTCACTTGTATTGTGAAAACCGCATACTTGCCCCCCACTGCTTTTGCTCTTCCTCGACTTTAGATAGATAGAAGTGTCCGGTTTTCCCACTACAGGGGAATTTGAGTTACGTATGCGGAGTGTTGCTTTCAGTGTTCGCGGTATTGAGACTCAGGATGGCTTACGCTGAGGGTGCCGCAGTACCGCCGCAGCGCTTCCGCTGAACCATTGTCATAACTGACCAGTGATCGGGATGCAGTATTCAAAAATCATGGCTGGGGCCACACTTGTTAAAAAGCGTGCGATTTCGTGCTATGCAAAATTGCATGCAACGCATTTGCAAGTCTGCGATTTTTCGTTCACAATATGTGCGTAAAAAAACAAAACTGATTCTCCCCCTCTATAAAATCGCTAGCAGGTGCCAGCAGTCTGTGGTGGCCGACCTGTGCGCGAAATACGAAAAATCGGCTGCGTAAAGCCACCGACCTTTAAAGCAGAATAAAGTGTGGCCTCTCTGAAGAGAATATCACCCTACTTTCTAATTTAATATAGATTGCCGACATCATTTTTTTTTTTTTCACTTTTTTTATTTAAAATCTTATATTGTTTTATGTATTTTATAGTTAATGTGACGCTTTTATGATGTGTAAAACTGATTTATTTTCCAATAGTTCGACAATATGATGAAATACAATTAGACAATCCTTTTAATAAAATTATCATAGGAAACTGGTGTGGTTGTTTTTTTGTTTTTTTTATTCCTCTTTTTTCTTTAAGGTCACAGCGGCCTCTTGTGACAGGAGTTGGTATGTCATGTACACCTATAAGAGTTCTGTACAAGAACAAATTAATATTATTTTATTCTTATTTAGTATTTATATAGCGCCGAGATCTTCCGCAGCACTGTACATAGTATATATAGTCTTGTCATTAACTGTCCCTCGAAGGAGCTCACAATCTAGTCCCTACCATAGTCATATGTCTAGGTATGTATAGTGTAGTGTATGTATCGCAGTCTAGGGCCAATTTAGGGGGAAGCCAATTAACTTATCTGTATGTTTTTTGGGATGTGGGAGGAAACCGGAGTACCCGGGGGAAATCCACACAGACACGGGGAGAACATACAAACTCCTTGCAGATGTTGACCTGGCTGGGGATTTGAACCGGGGACCCAGCGATGCAAGGCGAGAGCGCTAACCATTACGCCACCATGCTGCCCAAATAATGTAGTTATTCAGTAATGGCAACCTACCTTCATTGTTTTAATGGACAAATAGGCTAAAAATTCAAATATTACCCACCACCCCTCATTCTAAATGTGCATACACACCTTTGACGGATGTCACCTGTTGGGGATCAGGACCTGATCCTCTTGGAAGACATAGCTGAGCAGAGCGCATGTCAGCTGTGTAGCTATACGATACTCTGTGTTGCCATGTGGGGTGGGAGGTAATGGAGGGAAGACAAGCAGCTGGTGTGGCAGGAGGGCAGCAGCGTGAACATTTTGGATCAGCTTTGCTGGGGGTTGAGTAGATCTGCCAGGCTGATTGCTTGGGGGTAGGGAGCCAATGGCTGCCATACACACGTCTGATTATTGGCTGAGGCGGTCGTTTTCAGTCGCCTCAGCCGACTTAAGGTGAACCTGAGGTGAAAATAAACTTCTGAGATAAACCATTTGTATTTATCCTCCTACTCCTAAAAAAAAAAAAAAAAAAATCAAATGTTTTATCTGGTAAACAAGTAATAAGGAGGCTAATCAGGCAATCCAAAAGTTAAAATCACTATTACTTTTCTGGTTTATAAATGATCATTCCCCAGTTTACCTGACTCTAATTTGGTACGTTGCCGCACAAAGGAAGTTGCAGGGCATGCTGGGTTTTTTTTTTGTTTTTGTTTTTTTTTTTTGCTTCTTTATTTCCCCTCAGACTTAACTAATGTACAGAAGCAAAAAAGAACTGGTTAGCATCAGTATTACTTGTTTGCCAGATCAAAATAAAGAATTGATTTTATGCCCGACAGTTACCCTTTAAAGATATCCCATGGTTTTATTTTATATTTCACCTCCTTAGCGGTATGCCCGTCAGGCATACTGTGCTCTGCCCTTAGGAGTGCTCCATGAAAAAATGGTTGTAATCCAATGGCTGTAAAAGCTTTAGCTAGCTCTAGGCTAGCTAGTATAGGCAACTTCCCCCCCCCCCCCCCCCCCCCCCCCCCCCCCAATAATTTGTGATCTAATGGCTGTAAAAGCTTTAGCTAGCACTAAGCGGGGGATCAGCGGTGGCACCCCCCGAACCAGCCAGTTAATACATTACCCAGCCTGAATCCAGCGATCGGCGCAGCCTCCCGCCACAGCTCCAGTCTCTCTATGGAGAGGATCGGGTCTGCACATGACGTCATGTGCGATCCTCCCCATAGTGAAGACCGGAGCTGTGCGGGGAGGCTGCGCCGATCGCTGGATCCAGGCTGGGTAATGTATTAACTGGCTGGTTCGGGGGGTGCCACCGCTGATCCCCCGCTTAGTGCTAGCTAAAGCTTTTACAGCCATTAGATCACAAATTATTCATGGGGGACTGTAAAACCTCTTGAGTGGCGTAAAGCTCAGGTTAAACATGCACAAACTAGTTTGAATGTTTTGTTGCCTCTGCTTAGTGCCAACCTAATAAGTGCCCCAGAAAAAAGGCCAATAGTTCATGTATTTTATCTCCCTCTTCTCTCAGAAGTTGTATTCTGCCAGGAAAGCTTTTATGGCTGTAATTTGCTTATCGTAGATGTGTACTATATTCCAGACAAGATACCGACAAGACTGAGGCTGTCACTTCCATGCCTAGAAATTACCTCTTTCAGGCAGCAAAATAAAGCAAGTAAAACAGCCTGGTTATTAATGTTTTGCACTGTACATACACATTTATCTCATGTTACATGCCGCTTCGGGTACACTTTAAGGCTTCTACACACGCCTAACTTAAAGGACAACTGAAGTGAGAGGGATATTAAGGCTGCCATATTTATATCCTTTTAAGCAATACCAGTTGCCTGGCTAGCCTGCTGAGCCTCTGCAGCTAATACTTTCAGCCATAGACCCTGAACAAGCATGCAGCAGATCACATGTTTTTGACATTGTCAAATCTGGCAAGATTAGCTGCATGTTTCATGTGTTATTGAGATAATGTCATCTGCATGAGGAATAAATTAATATACGCAATACCAGATACGTCAAAGCAATATCTTTATTAAAAACACCAAAATCTGGTGTTTTGATATTGCTTTGAAGTTGTATCTGGTATTGCATATATTAATTTATTCCTCATGCAGATGACCTTATATTTTTGGTTATACATGTTTAGCTCACATCTGCTGGGGCTCGTATTAGGGTGCCAGTTTTTTGTAGACTCAGTTTTGTCTAAAAAAATCATGTGTTATCGAGACACTCGGCCCGTTCACACTTAAAATCGCAGAACGTTTTGCGGGAGTGATTTTCCCGCGATTAGCACGGAAAAATCACTGGACACTGCGGCGGTTTTGGAGCGATCGTGATTAGCGTGCAATGCACGCTAATCACGATCGCAAATCGCGGAACACTCGTCGCCGGCAAACCGCTGCATGCAGCGCGGTTGCGGTTATCGCTAACCGCAACTGCGGCAGTGAGAACACTGCCACTCGCTACATTGTGTAGCGGTTCTTGCAGAACCGCTAGCCGTTTGCTCAGGTGAGAACGGGCCCTAATGCAAACAAAAAGATCAGCAGGGTATTGATTAAAGAAAATATGACAGCCTCAATATACCTTTTACTTCACGTTCCCTTAAATCCACTGAATGGGATTCAATTGGTCTGTTTCCAAGCTGCATACATAATTTGCATGAACTTGAAATCCTTTGCCTCTCATTGAGCATCCCCATCCCTGCATGTATGAGGCAAATATCAGGGTCCAACTGTTCAAAATGTATAATCCATGAAATGTACTGTAAATCTGTTCTTGACAATATTATGAAATGTCTCTTGACTGATAAAGTTCTCAATCATTTACTACATACTACTATGGCAGGACTTTGGTAGTGATTTGATTGTGAGCGCCTCTGAGGACAGTCAGTGACATGACTATGTACTCTGTAAAGTGCTGTAGAAGATGTCAGCGCTATATAAATACATAATAATATGGTAGGACATTAGACTATGACTATAGTAGGATTAGATTGTGAGCTTCTCTGAGGACAGTCAGTGACATGACTACATACTCTGTAATATCCTGCAGAAGATGTCAGTGCTATATGATTGAATACATAATAATATATGGTAGGACATTAGACTATGATAGGATCAGACTGTGCGCTCCTCCAAGGACATTCAGTGACATGACTATGTACGCTGCAAAGAGTTTGTATGTTCTCTCCGTGTCTGTGTGGGTTTCCTCCGGGCACTCCGGTTTCCTCCCACATTCCAAAAACATACAGATAAGTTAATTGGCTCCCCCTAAAACATTGGCCCTAGACTACAGTACTTACACTACGTAATATAGACATATGGCAATGGTAGGAATTAGATTGTGAGCTCCTTTGAGGGACAGTTAGTGACAAAATATATATATACACTGTACAGCGCTGCGTAATATGTCGCCGCTATATAAATACTAAATATTAATAATAATACTCTGTAAAGTGCTGCAGGGGATGCCAGTGCTATATAAATACATAATAATAATATGGTAGGACATTACACTATGACTATGGTAGGATTAGATTGTCAGCTCCTCTGAGGGCAGTCAGTGGCATGACTATGTACTCTGTAAAGTACTGCAGAAGATGTCAGTGCTATATAATATTATGGTAGGACATTAGATTGTGAGCTCCTCTGAGGACAGTCAGTGACGTAACTACCACTATGTACTATGTAAAGTGTTGCAGAAGATGTCATCATGATACCTCTACTAAGTAAAGTTTCCCAGTTTGCTTCGTCTTTACTACTGACACCAGTGACATTACAGAACAGGATAGGGGTAAAGCACAATACGCACAGAGTACAATATATCCTTGAAGCAGATGCAGGGTGGTGCCTGCTGGGGGCACATACAGTGTCTTCTTCTAAGTGACATCATTTCAATTAAGAACAGGAGAACTGTGATCACAACAATAATCAGTAGCTACTTTATAATAATTTGAAATGTGTTGCTGTAAATAAAACAAAAAGCACCGAGGCTTTGTTCACATCTAAAATTGAAATCGCTGACGCCAGCAATTTTCAATTCTTTTGCACTTTTTTTTTCCCCTTCCGGCGCTCCACCACGCGCTACGATTTTGTACACAGCGCTTCGTAAGCACTTTTACAGAGCAATTCCGTTTTTTTTTCACTTCCTGACATTAGTCGCTCCCATTCACTCATTAAAATTGTGGTAAAAATCGCCGCGATTTTCACGATCGTTAAATTGCAGCAATTTTTACGATTTTAAAGTGAATGGGAGCGATTTTTTTGAAAAGCAATCACAAAGTGCTCAGGAAAGCGCTTCTAGTGTGAATTGGGCCCTTTTACCCGGAAATGAATAAATACAATGTATTTATTCATTAGAGCGCAAACGCAATTGCCAGATATAGCGATTTGTGAGCATTTCATGTTTTTCCTATACCTTCCATTGCAGCAAAATCACCCCGAAAATGGGGCATGCAGCGCTTTGCTGAGCGGAAAGCGGACGCAACACGCTGCTATTAACTGTCCTATAAAGATTCATTGCATTAGCGATATCAGGGCGTTTTTAAAAATCTCCAGCGCTCAAAACGCCCTAGGTGCGAACAAGCCCAAAGAGAAGATTTTATTAGCAGACTTACGGTGGCCATACACTTATAGATTTGCAGCAGATTCGACCAGCAGATTTCTGTCAGATGCCTGCCAAGTCCAATCTGACAGGAATCTATCTGATGTCTGCCACACATTAGGAACAGATTTCCAATAGATTTCAGAATGAGATCTATTGCAAATCGATCTAAATGCATTATTGAACCATTAGATCCAGTGCAACTCTATGGGCCATCGATATCATCCTAGATTTGCCATCCTGTCAGATAAAATCCATCAAAATCGGACACAAATCGATCTGGGAATTTGATAGACTCAATTTCTGATCGATCGGTTCTATAGACTCGAACGATAGCTGAAATCGACCAGTGTATGGGCCCCTTTAGCCTGGACTTAGGCTTTAAAGTGTACTCAAGGCGTAAAGAAAAAAAAATAATACCAACCAGATACCAAAGAAGAGGTACTCCTAGCTAGGCGTGGTCAATGAAGTGCAAATAATTTGGACTTGATGCAGGATTAGGCAAATTTTGTATGCAGCTTGAAAATGGACCAATAGAATTTAACCTTAGCAGGATTTGATTGGTTCTTTTTCAAGCAGCATAAATTTGCATGCAAAATCTGCATAATACCGCATCTCATTGACCATCCCTAGTCCTAGCCCCCACACCGGCCATGCATGGACCCCCGTGACACATCCAACAAGAGTTTTTGTGATGTTATTTGGCTACGCTCCTCTTTATGCATGAGCACAGCCAGTACGTGCAAGCCTGCTCAGTAAGTCAGGGCTGCCCCATGCATGCACGGGCATACTCATGGGGGTGCAGCACGGCCACGCTTGTGCATGAAGAGGAGTGCAGCTGTGATCTCCACAAGGGTTCCAGTCGGGGCGAGGGGGACACAGGAATCCTCTGGAGGATCCAGGGGTTCGCCTCTTCCTAGATAAGTACAGCAAAGTCCCTAGTATCAGCTACCGGTGGGGATCCCCTGCTGTCGGAGATATGTGCTGTTTGCCTGAGCAACTGGCCAAAAAACACAAACTCCCCCTCCCCCTTTAACATAAAATACCAAGCCTCTGGGCAGCATCTTCAAACCGTCCTGTAACTCCTGGTGTCCTCCATGTACAGGTCAGGTGACACGCCGGGAGCCCGTTAGGAGCTACAGAAAGGTTAGAGAACACCGCCCAGACACTCGTTATGGGCCTGAGCCCACTAACGCAGTTGTGTCCGCTTCACAGTTACAGATGCTGAAAGGCGGTCAGAAGCGGTTAACTGCATTACGGGGCTCAGGCCCTAAAAGTATTATGTGCCCTGTAAAGCCCCCAAAGCACTGTCCCCATTTATCCTCTCAAGCATGCCAGTTAGTCGAGACTTCCGGTTGCCCGAGTTCCTGATAATGGGAACTTTGCTGTATCTGTTGTTTATTGCTGCTTTCTGTTCACACCAAAATGATCTACTGTATATTCTGGCATAGAGGAAAACAGTAGGATATACCGCTCAACCGCACTATGGTAGACAGTGCAGGAACACAGGCAGCCGTGCCCAATGTAGACAGATCAAGAAAGGGAAGTCCGCACAGTTGTCTCCAATATCAAAAGTGTATCAAAATAATAATTTATTCAGGACGTATCCACAACCATCAGAAAGCAATCGACTAACATGTTTCGGACACCAGGTCCTTAATCATAGTTGTTGAACAGCTTAACAAGTGAGGTTTAAAAAGAAAAGAAAGGGGGATGGAGCAGTGGAGGGCAGGACAAGGCCACTCCCACCAATAGGCGGGAGAAGGAGAAAAAAGCCTCCCTCATGCCTCTACACATACCCCATAATAAAAGAAGCATATTAAAAACCACACATAATCTAAAAAAGGAGCAAAATACATGTATGAGGAGTGCATTAGCAGATGTAGCTCTTAAGCGAAAACAGAGCATTTTTTGGGTGCCAATTGGTCTACCCAAAATATCTCCAATGTCGCTAGACATTATCGTATCACACATGGTGGTGACATGTCGGGTTTCTCTTTTCAGGGCATAGAGAAGGTTTCTTTGCCCAAGAGGGGAGGAGACCTAGATGCCATGATACGAAAGAGGGAGGCATACTGGATTTTTCGTCTTGGGACTAGATCTCCGAAGGGAATGAACGCCAGGTGGGATTTGGCTTTGGTCACTGGATAATTGGTGTAATGTAATATGATTTTGTATTGATAGTGATCTTTTTGTTTACATGTTGTCATGTTTGTTACATGTCATATGTACATATATTCTTTATTTGAATTTCTACTGTTTTCGCTTAAGAGCTACATCTGCTAATGCACTCCTCATACATGTATTTTGCTCCTTTTTTAGATTATGTGTGGTTTTTAATATGCTTCTTTTATTATGGGGTATGTGTAGAGGCATAAGGGAGGCTTTTTTCTCCTTCTCCCGCCTATTGGTGGGAGTGGCCTTGTCCTGCCCTCCACTGCTCCATCCCCCTTTCTTTTCTTTTTAAACCTCACTTGTTAAGCTGTTCAACAACTATGATTAAGGACCTGGTGTCCGAAACATGATATTCTGGCATAGAAGGCTACTTTTTAACCCTTGAAAGTCTTCTGAAAAGTCAGGGGTCGTCTTATACGCCAGGTGTCATTGATGCCGGTTGATACGCCCTATCCTGTTACCGCCTCTCAGATCTCGCTGCTGAGGACTGCAGTGAAGCGGTGCAGGCGCACATGTGTGAGATCTGAGAGGCAGAGAAGGAAATAAACAGGATACAAGGGTGGGCCAGAGGGGTGAAAGAGGCGTGTTTTATGAGCACAGCGCAATCTATTCTTCCTTACCGCTCTGATAGACAGAGAGCTGACCTATCCATTTAGGGAGAGTTGACCAATCCAACCAGTCAATCCCCTGTATACTGTTATATACTGGGTATAACATACAGTACAGCACCGGTATCTTTTCATACATAGCATATATGATGTTTTTATAATTTTTATTTGGTGTGCATTGGAAGAGAGGTAGTCTTATACATCGAGTACATCCCAAACTTTGTATTTAAACTGGAAAAGTTGGGGTTCGTCTTGTACGCCAGAATATACAGTATATACAATAACATTTCTATAGCGCTTTTCTCCCATAGGACTCAAAGCACTTAGGCTCTCACAGATTCAGTAATTGGTAGTAGGATGAAGTATTCACACAACAAAAGTTATATTTTTGCAAATGCCAAACAGGTGGGTTTTCAGTCTGGATTTAAACACGTCCAGGGATGGAGCTGTCCTGATCTGTTGAGGTAAAAAGTTCCAAAACGTAGGGGCAGCATGACAGAAGGCTCTGGGACCAAAAGTTTCCAAGTGGACTCTGGGTATGACTAGATTATTAAAACCTGTGAATCTGAGAATGCGAGGATTGCTACGCAGCTGTAACATTGCTTTCATGTATCCAGGGCCCAGATTATTCAGTGATTTAAATGTCAGTAGGCCGATCTTGAATAGGACCCTCCATTCTATAGGTAGCCAGTGAAGGGAGTGCAGGACTGGCGTTATGTGGCAGTGACGGGGTTGGTTGGTTAGCAGTCTGGCAGCAGTATTCTGTATCAGCTGTAGGCGGTACAAGACCTTTTTTTGGAAGGCCAGTGTAGAGAGCATTGCAGTAGTCCAGTCGGGATGTGATGAAGGCATGAACTAAGGTTGGTAGATCTTCTGGGGGGATGAGGTGCTTGATTGGGGGGGGGGGGGAGGGTTGCCACAGATTAGACTTTCTTTGGGTGGTACTTGTTCTAAGAATTATTTTATTTTGTATGCATTTTAACTGGAAAACAATTTTTTTTTTAGTTTTCAGCCATTATAGGTTTAAAGGGAATCTGAAGTGAAAATAAACTTATGATATAAATTGTATGTGTAGTACAGCTAAGAAATGAAACATCACTAGCACAGATGTGAGTCTCATATTGTTTCCAGTACAGGAAGAGTTAAGAAACTTCACTTGATATGTATGCATAGCAAAACCAAGGGGGAGTGAGGTGAATATTCACTTTTAAGAAAAAACACAGAACACCGTGGAGCCCAATAGCGCAGTATGTCACGTTTCCTGAAAAAAGTGTGATAAGAAATATACTCACAAACGTGGGTTGCAATAAGGGGCAACCAACCACAAGGGAAGGATGGAGAACACAAGCCCGTCTCCACCCGGGCAATCCAGTTTTGGCCGGATGCAAAGGCGCTCACACTCTTCAAAACTCAAACACTGGTTCTGCAGACCGTAAGAGCCACTGCAGACCAATATACGACCCCCCCCCCCGGGCATGCAGAGGTGAAAATGCACAAACTGTTGTGCCCAGGAGTGATTAAACTTAACCACTTCCTGTCCAGATGACATGAAAATAAGTCTCTGCATTCTCCTCCCAAAATCCTTGATCCTCGATTATTTATCTCTGACCTGATAAAAACACTACTGTTAAGCTTGGAGGTGTAATCTCCACAGTCAGCATGCAACACATAAGCTGACGTGAAGGAGGTACACACACCAGCACAAGGGATCAGGATATCCCCAGTTTAGTGGAGGAGAGGACTGACTCCAATAGGAGATTGTGGCGCACAGAGCCGGTGCAGATCCGACAGCCACAAACAACACTTTCGAAATAACGTCTCAGCGCAAAGTAGCGCTGAGCGCATAAACCAGGACTGAGGAGATCAGGACAGGTAGTCAGAATGAACGCTTGCTTAACTAGCCACTACTTAGTGACAGCAAGCGTCCACAATAACACAGACTGGAATGAGGTAGCCAATGCGATGCGGCGATGGCGTGCCTCACAAAGACAGGACAGGATAGTCAGGAAATAGCAGGATCAAGATAGATGAACGTAACACAGATAAATATACAACAAGTATGTTTTCCTAGCGTATTACAATTACAGCTATCAATGAAACTATTTGTAACGTCTGACTAACATATGTATATATCGGAAATGAACCGATATATGACATAAGCAGGAACTCTGACTAAGACTGGAGTAATACAGGGAACAGGACTCAGAAGGATTCACTATCTCTTCGCAGAGATGAACGCAATCCACAAACAGGACCAGGAACAGGATAACTAGCTCAGCGTGCTGGAACGCTGACTAACGGAACATAGGATATAGACAGTTCGTGTACGTATATATCAGCGACACTGATGTATCAACGTAACACGAATACAAGGAAAATAATAAACGTGCAAGTATGCGTATATATTGGCGATGAAGCAATATATGACACAAGACAAGCAAAGTAACAACTTCTAGAAATAAGAGCAGAACTAGGAGGACTCGCTGACCCCTTCGCAGGAGTCAGCGCAGTCCACACGGACTAGGAACGAGGTGGGGCACGAGCAGAGTAACAGACAGAATCTGAGACTATGGTAGCCCATGAGGCATTGCAGGAAGCAGTTCTTTATACTGAGGTCATCCAATGGGAGCAGACCTGCAGATTCCCACACAAGTGAATGGTAATTAATCACAGGCTGATAGCAGGAAAAGGCAGACAATGATATGCAGCCTGCAGGAAAGGGATTGCCCCTCCATTGCAGCAGACACTGTTTGTTTACACAAAAGCATATTAAACTGTCATTAACTTCAGAGCGACTGCAGATGGAATCAGCAACTAGTTTAAGTGCAAATCAAACTATGCAAGCAAATGCATGTAATGACATTAGAACTGCTTGGTTTGCAATACCACTGCAGTCAGCAGTAAACGCTGCAGAAGCGATCATAACAACTACACAGTTGAAAAGGAATGACAGCAAACCCCTCCCCTCCCCCAGGGAATTCAATTGCAGGGCTAATTAGTAAACAAGTGTAAAATAAACATTCCAGGAGAAGACAGATGTAACAAGAGTAGGGTATATACATTGTGTTACTTATACATATTAAAACACATAAACTGTTTAAATAAACAGGAGAGCTATACATAAAATGTGTGGGTTTAAATTGTGGATGAATTGTGTATTTTTTATAATTTTTTTCCTTTTAAAATGCATAGAAAATAAGGTAATTACTAAAAACAAATATCATCCACAAAAAGCCTAATTTCCTCTCTCCCACCCCCTTCACATCAATTAGCGCTGTGCAGAGCACAGGCACTTCTTCTGAAGCCTCGTGACCCCTAAGCTTACGAAACTGAAAGCGATTAATAGATTGCTACAGATAGGAGCGGCAGGGGGAGGAGTCAATGAGCGCTGCCTGGTCCAGCAACCCCCACGGATCAGGCATGGTTTTTTTTTTTTAACTCTTAAGACCCGGCTCGGGTTCTCTTTAACAAAGAGTAGAATAAAGGTATGATAATAAACAGAGGTGCCAGAACAGGATAAAATGGATTAAAAACAGTTCAAAATGGGAGGTAGTGGAGGACTTGACTCCCTGAAAAAACCCAGATAGAACTTTTACTGAATAGACTTTCTTGGGATTCAGCCTGCTTCATCAGACAAAACAGGAGCAACTGTTTCTCAGCAGGTGTAAGCGCCTCCGTTCCTGCTGAGAAGCGGTACAGTTGCTCCTGTTTTATTACCCGATGAAGCGGGTTGAATCCCAAGAAACGTGTTGCAGAGTTTTTTTACGTTTTATGATTAAAAAAAACCTTTTAAAGAGTAACTGTCAGGCTGCAGAAGCTAATTTAAACCTCTATTCTCCTGTGTTAAACAGTTTAGAAGGAAGCTCAAAAGCCATTAGTGAAGATAAACATTTCAGTTACCTTTGATGTGTGCTTATCTTAACCT
Organism: Hyperolius riggenbachi; assembly: GCF_040937935.1. Lineage (NCBI taxonomy): Eukaryota > Metazoa > Chordata > Amphibia > Anura > Hyperoliidae > Hyperolius > Hyperolius riggenbachi. The sequence continues at coordinate 258,609,867 of NC_090653.1, forward strand.
CTGTTATAGACCCATAAAGACGCAAGCCGCAGCTAAACTGCAAAGCATTCTGGGGCCCTCCCCTCGGCTGCTAATGAGACGGTACAGGAGCTTCTAATCAGTCCAGCGTGATAACACTGATAAATCTCGGGCAGACTACACTGCAGGAGTCAGCTATTGTTCCTAGCCACATGGCTCATTAATATTCACTGCACACCGTGTTGTTCAAGAACGAGTGTATCTGTGATCAGAAGCAGGCAGGACATGACGACACATTTGGCTTCACAAACATGGAGCCTGTCATGAGCTGTCAGGAGCATCTATCTCTGCATATACTATATACAAATTCTGTGAAATCCAAACGTGGACAGTGAAATGCATATGTAATGTAAGTACAGCCAATCTTTAGCTACTGATATATGTGTTTATTTTCTCTGAGACCCTATACCTAACAGCTCCTCTTTAATGAATCCTATTTGGGTGTTTTTGTGGAGGAAAGACCACCATTACCTCCCATTTTAAACCAATTTTAATCCATTTTAACCTGTTTTGGAGCCTCTGTACACTATTTTGGGCTTTCGATTTGTTTCTTTAAAGAGAAACTCCAACCAAGAATTGAACTTTATCCCAATCAGTAGCTGATACCTCCTTTTACATGAGAAATCTATTCCTTTTCACAAACAGACCATCAGGGGGCGCTGTATGACTGATAGTGTGGTGAAACTCCTCCCACAAGAAAGAGTACGTACTCTTGGCAGTTTCCTGTCTGTGAACCTTGTTGCATTGTGGGAAATATCTGTTTACAGCGGTTTCCAACTGCCAAAAAAAACATGCAGCAGCTACATCGCCTGCCAACAGTAAAAATGTCACCATGTAATAAATGTCAGAATGTAAATCAGGGATTTAAAAGATTTTACAATGGGCAAACACTGACTAAATCCTTTATACATAATTATTGTAAAAATGAAGCACTTTTTTTATTACATTATTTTCACTGGAGTTCCTCTTTAAGTAGAATAAAGAGGATGCAAGTGTTGATTAAAAAAAAAATACTAATTTAATTTGAATGTCATAAAACTGAATTTCATAGCAAAGTCCACATTCGTCCCATGACGATACCGTCAATCCCAATGGCTCCGCCCCAAATAAGATGAAGTCCACAACTATAAAGCCAGAGGCCCAGCTAAAACTCGAAGTTCCCGAACTGCGTGGTGTGGCTGTTGGGCTTCGGCTGTGGTTTGTATCCGATGCGGTCGTGAATCGTCTGTTCTCTGGTTTTGGAGTCGACACTTAAAGAGATGGCGGCATCTGAATCACCGACGGACAGATCTACCTCTTCTCGCTGCTTCTTTCGGTTCTGCAAGAGAGGAGGGGAGAATGAAAGGGATAGGCTGAAACAAACATATGCAACAATATATTATTTGGAAATAAAGGTGTATTTTTTCTATGTTTTTTTTCCTTCCTCACAGTAACCTCAATAATTACAAGCTCTTATTTAGAAAACATAACAGTGGTATACCCTCAAGACATACACATATTAACCACTTCACAACTGAGGGGTTTTACCCCTTCAGCATCCAAGCAATTTTCACCTTTCAGCTCCTTCCATTCATTTGCCAATAACTTTATCTCTACTTATCAGAATGAAATGTGTTAAATGTGTTGTTTTTTTATCACTAATTAGGCTTACTTTGGGTGGTACATTATGCCAAGAATTTTTTATTCTAAATGTTTTTTAATGGAAAAATAAGAAAAAAATTGGGAAAAAATCCTTATTTTTCAGTTTTCGGCCATTATAATTTTTAAATAATGCATGCTACCATAATTAAAATCCACGTAATTAATGTGCCCATTTGTACCGGTTATTACACCATTTAAATGATGTCCCTATCACAATGTCTGGTGCCAATATTTTATTAGGAAATAAAGTTCAGTTTTGCATCCATCATTAATAAAAAGCCCATAATTTATAAAGTAACAGTATTATACCGTCTTGACATACATATTAAAAAAGTTCAGTCCCTAAGAAAACTATTAATGCATTTTTTATAATTGTAAATTTATTTCATTGTATTTTTTTACAAAAAAAATTAATGTTGGTAACTATTGGGGAGTGTGGGAGGTAAGGGGTTAATTTAAAATGTAAAAACAGGTCTTTGCATTTTAAAAAAGTACTTTTAGATGTAGTTTTACTATTTGGCCACAAGATGGCCTCAGTCTTTTTTTTGTTATATGTCCTGTAAGCGAAATATGTATGCTTACAGGAAGTGTACTGAAGATGGGAAACTTTTATTTATTAGAATGATCGTGCAGCTTCTCATAAAAGGCGCCGATAATTGCTACGGGGACTTAGATCAGTGATTAGGAATTGCTTTCTCATTCATTGATCTCCTGGCGGGCAGATGGCAACATGAACGAGCGCACAAATAAGCGGGAGCGCTTTCAGCAGTAGTAGCAGCCGGAGTACGTATATTTACTCCCCTGGGCGGTTAGATGAAGTCTGCAGGGGAGTAGATATACTGTACTGGAGCTGTGAAGTGGTTAAATAAACTGAGTCCTTAACCTTTTCGGGACCATGTTAATGAGATCCTATGCCGCACTTGTGGCTGTTCTAGCCTGATGCGGCGTAGGATCTACGCCGGCCCGCAATTTCCGCTCCCGACGCGATCGTGCGCACCCGGAGGGGGAGATTAAGCTGTCATATGACAGCCGACATCTCCCCCGAGTGATCAGCAGCCATCGCGTATGGCTGCTGATCACGTGATCACTACGATCGCCGTCGGATCGTAGTGATCAGTTTGACAGCTGCGGCGGCAGGGGGGAAAAGAAGAGGATCCACTCACCTCCCTGCCGTTCCAGCGACGATCGGCACCCCCCTCCGCTCTGGCCGGCATCTCCGCTCCGTCTGACGTCAGCGCCGGGTCCCGGCTTGATGACGTCATCAAGCCGCGACCCAGAACTGATCTTCAGACAGAACGGAGATGCCGGCCGGAGAAGAGGGTCCCGTGCGGCTCATCGCTGGAGCCTGGAAGGTAAGTGAAGGCTGCGGGCAGAAGGGGGAGGCACAGGCCACCATGGGGGACACCACTTTAGCCAGCCACACACGGGATCCGGCCGCCTGACCCCCCCCCAAACGCGCGCACCCCCTTCCCGCGCAAAACGCCTGGTCCTTAAAGGGGGGTAGGTGGCCGGTCCCGAAAAGGTTAAGGTAACCATTGATGTATTTTTTAAATACTGTCACTTTGTGTTTTTTTGCAAGTGTTTTTATTTTGGCTACTTCTGGTGAGGGGGGATGAAGGGGTTAATAACTTAAAGCGGAATATAACCCAGAATTTCTTCTTTGCTCTAAAAGTTTATTTACAGCATATAATATACTAACACAATTTTTTTTTTGTAAAACAGCATTCAAAGGGTTACATCACAGGGCTGACTTCTGCAGGGAGAACCCGCATCTGAACTGCTGTTAAGCTTATCTTGTGTACACATTCTTTACTTGATACATTTATGTAAACATTCTCTGGCTGTGCAGGACTTCAGCTGATGAGTCCTGGGGTGAAACACAGGTCAGAAATCACTGCTGACTGCATTTACAACAGAATTACAACAGTTATGAATAAAATGCACCAGCAGCTTTCAAAGTAAATTAACTGAACTTTGGGAAGTTATGTCTAAATGAATAATAATACTTGTGCACAAAAGAAAATATGATAATTGTATGGGTTATAAAAAGTAGGAAAACACATTTTTGTCAAAGTTCTAAACCGCTAATTTATTTTAGCAAAGTATTTTTATTGTAATTTTTGGCCATAAGATGGTGCTACACACTATCCTGTGTTACTAGGAAGTGTTTGATTACTTTTACTATAATTTTTACTTTCTTTTTTTTTTTTAATGAACAAGGCTTCTGATTGAAATCATGTTTATTCATAAACAGGCACTTTGATTGGCTCAGGGAACACATGTCCCTGTTCATTAATAACCCATGTGGGTTAAGGCCCAGTCCAAGTCTGGACAGTCTGAGGTGCATCCTAGCAGTATCTGAGGGCTCGTTTCCACCATAGCGAATCCGCATGCGGCGCCGACATGCGGATTCGCTTGGTACATTGAAGTGGCCGGGGCTGTTTCCATATGTGCGGCGTGCGGGAGCGATTTGGCGGCGGGCCAAATCTGCACGACGGGACCCACAGAATTCGCCTGCGTCGGGAATCCATGCGAATCGCCGCTAATGTATTTAATAGGAAAAACGCATGCGTTTTTTACATGCGTTTTTACCCGCGATTCGCGTGCGATTTCGCACCTTTTTCAATGTTATTTTGCCCTGGCAGAGTCATGGTTAATTTCGCATGGCACCCTGCCATGCGAAATCGCGGGTTAAACCGCATGCGATGCGTTTTTACAAGCGTCGGGATGCCGGCGAAATCGCGTCGCAACAGTGGAAACGGGCCCTGACAGACCAAGGCATTCTTCTCACCTCCAGTTCTTTACGGATGCTCTCAAACTCCTCAATGTCATCTAATTTGAGCTCCAGGCGAGTTGGTTTTCTGCGCAGCATCTTCTACACTGAAAGGAATAAAGACATTACTTGTTACTGGAGGAAATATACTATATAGAAAGAGTGGCTGTGGCCATGGCCTGGTACTTATTAGAGATGGTCTAATGAGATGTAAATAGTTTGCATGTAAGTTCTATGCAGCCAGGTATCAGGCCAATCAAAATTGACCCAATTTCAAGCTACATACAATCAGCATGGAATCCAGAATTATTAGCATCGCACTGACCATCTCATCTCTAGCAATCATCCCTATTCAGTATTATCAAGCACACATGGAGTACAAAGCAGGAGCTTGCTGGGACTTATAGTACCCCAGTACCAAGTAATATGTGTAAGAGCCAGCTGGGACTTGTAGTACCCCAGGAGATACAGTATGTACTAAACTTGTAACCCAACAGTAATCAAAGGAGCACGCTGGGACTTGTAGTGCACCAGTGTCCAAAGGAAAAGCATGCTAGGACTTGTAGTGTCCCAGTACCTAGTAGAAAAGCATGCTGGGACTTGCAGTGCCCCAGTACCCAGTGGGAGAGCATGCTGGGTTGTGTAGTGCCCCAGTACCCAGTGGACGAGCATGCTGGGACGTGTAGTGCCCCAGGACCCAGTGGAAGAGCATGCTGGGACGTGTAGTGCCCCAGCACCCAGTGGAAGAGCATGCTGGGACGTGTAGTGCCCCAGTACCCATTGGAAGAGCACGCTGGGACGTGTAGTGCCCCAGCACCCAGTGGAAGAGCATGCTGGGACGTGTAGTGCCCCAGCAACCAGTGGAAGAGCACGCTGGGACGTGTAGTGCCCCAGGACCAAGTGGAAGAGCATGCTGGGACGTGTAGTGCCCCAGTGGAAGAGCACGCTGGGACGTGTAGTGCCCCAGTACCCAGTGGAAGAGCATGCTGGGACGTGTAGTGCGCCAGCACCCAGTGGAAGAGCATGCTGGGACGTGTAGTGCCCCAGCACCCAGTGGAAGAGCATGCTGGGACGTGTAGTGCCCCAGTACCCAGTGGAAGAGCATGCAGGGACGTGTAGTGCGCCAGCACCCAGTGGAAGAGCATGCTGGGACGTGTAGTGCCCCAGTACCCATTGGAAAAGCACGCTGGGGCGTGTAGTGCCCCAGCACCCAAAGGAAGAGCATGCTGGGACGTGTAGTGCCCCAGCACCCAGTGGAAGAGCATGCTGGGACGTGTAGTGCCCCAGTACCCAGTGGAAGAGCATGCAGGGACGTGTAGTGCGCCAGCACCCAGTGGAAGAGCATGCTGGGACGTGTAGTGCCCCAGCACCCAAAGGAAGAGCATGCTGGGACGTGTAGTGCCCCAGCACCCAAAGGAAGAGCATGCTGGGACGTGCAGTGCCCCAGCACCCAGTGGAAGAGCATGCTGGGACGTGTAGTGCCCCAGTACCCAGTGGAAGAGCATGCTGGGACGTGTAGTGCCCCAGGACCCAGTGGAAGAGCATGCTGGGACGTGTAGTGCCCCAGCACCCAGTGGAAGAGCACGATGGGACGTGTAGTGCCCCAACACCCAGTGGAAGAGCATGCTGGGACGTGTAGTGCCCCAGTACCCAGTGGAAGAGCATGCTGGGACGTGTAGTGCCCCAGCACCCCGTGGAAGAGCATGCTGGGACGTGTAGTGCCCCAGTACCCAGTGGAAGAGCATGCTGGGACGTGTAGTGCCCCAGGACCAAGTGGGAGAGCATGCAGGGAGGTGTAGTGCGCCAGCACACAGTGGAAGAGCATGCTGGGACGTGTAGTGCCCCAGTACCCAGTGGAAGAGTATGCTGGGACGTGTAGTGCCCCAGGACCAAGTGGGAGAGCATGCAGGGAGGTGTAGTGCGCCAGCACCCCGTGGAAGAGCATGCTGGGACATGTAGTGCGCCAGCACCCAGTGGAAGAGCATGCTGGGACGTGTAGTGCCCCAGGACCCAGTGGAAGAGCATGCTGGGACGTGTAGTGCCCCAGCACCCCGTGGAAGAGCATGCTGGGACGTGTAGTGCCCCAGCACCCCGTGGAAGAGCATGCTGGGACGTGTAGTGCCCCAGCACTCAGTGGAAGAGCACGCTGGGACGTGTAGTGCCCCAGGACCCAGTGGGAGAGCATGCTGGGACGTGTAGTGCCCCAGCATCCAGTGGAAGAGCATGCTGGGATGTGTAGTGCCCCAGCACCCCGTGGAAGAGCATGCTGGGACGTGTAGTGCCCCAGTACCCAGTGGAAGAGCATGCTGGGACGTGTAGTGCCCCAGTACCCAGTGGAAGAGCATGCTGGGACGTGTAGTGCCCCAGCACCCAGTGGAAGAGCATGCTGGGACGTGTAGTGCCCCAGCACCCCGTGGAAGAGCATGCTGGGACGTGTAGTGCCCCAGCACCCCGTGGAAGAGCATGCTGGGACGTGTAGTGCCCCAGCACCCCGTGGAAGAGCATGCTGGGACGTGTAGTGCCCCAGCACCCCGTGGAAGAGCATGCTGGGACGTGTAGTGCCCCAGCACCCCGTGGAAGAGCATGCTGGGACGTGTAGTGCCCCAGTGGAAGAGCATGCTGGGACGTGTAGTGCCCCAGCACCCAGTGGAAGAGCATGCTGGGACGTGTAGTGCCCCAGCACCCAGTGGAAGAGCATGCTGGGACGTGCAGTGCCCCAGCACCCAGTGGAAGAGCATGCTGGGACGTGTAGTGCCCCAGCACCCAAAGGAAGAGCATGCTGGGACGTGTAGTGCCCCAGCACCCAGTGGAAGAGCACGCTGGGACGTGTAGTGCCCCAGTACCCAGTGGAAGAGCATGCTGGGGCGTGTAGTGCGCCAGCACCCAGTGGAAGAGCATGCTGGGACGTGTAGTGCCCCAGCACCCAGTGGAAGAGCATGCTGGGACGTGTAGTGCCCCAGCACCCCGTGGAAGAGCATGCTGGGACGTGTAGTGCCCCAGCACCCCGTGGAAGAGCATGCTGGGACGTGTAGTGCCCCAGCACCCCGTGGAAGAGCATGCTGGGACGTGTAGTGCCCCAGCACCCCGTGGAAGAGCATGCTGGGACGTGTAGTGCCCCAGCACCCCGTGGAAGAGCATGCTGGGACGTGTAGTGCCCCAGTGGAAGAGCATGCTGGGACGTGTAGTGCCCCAGCACCCAGTGGAAGAGCATGCTGGGACGTGTAGTGCCCCAGTGGAAGAGCATGCTGGGACGTGTAGTGCCCCAGCACCCAGTGGAAGAGCATGCTGGGACGTGTAGTGCCCCAGCACCCAGTGGAAGAGCATGCTGGGACGTGCAGTGCCCCAGCACCCAGTGGAAGAGCATGCTGGGACGTGTAGTGCCCCAGCACCCAAAGGAAGAGCATGCTGGGACGTGTAGTGCCCCAGCACCCAGTGGAAGAGCACGCTGGGACGTGTAGTGCCCCAGTACCCAGTGGAAGAGCATGCGGGGGCGTGTAGTGCGCCAGCACCCAGTGGAAGAGCATGCTGGGACGTGTAGTGCCCCAGTACCCATTGGAAGAGCACGCTGGGACGTGTAGTGCCCCAGCACCCAGTGGAAGAGCATGCTGGGACGTGTAGTGCCCCAGCAACCAGTGGAAGAGCACGCTGGGACGTGTAGTGCCCCAGGACCAAGTGGAAGAGCATGCTGGGACGTGTAGTGCCCCAGTGGAAGAGCATGCTGGGACGTGTAGTGCCCCAGGACCCAGTGGAAGAGCATGCTGGGACGTGTAGTGCCCCAGGACCCAGTGGAAGAGCATGCTGGGACGTGTAGTGCCCCAGCACCCAAAGGAAGAGCATGCTGGGACGTGTAGTGCCCCAGTACCCAAAGGAAGAGCATGCTGGGACGTGTAGTGCCCCAGTACCCAAAGGAAGAGCATGCTGGGACGTGTAGTGCCCCAGCACCCAAAGGAAGAGCATGCTGGGACGTGTAGTGCCCCAGCATCCAGTGGAAGAGCACGCTGGGACGTGTAGTGCCCCAGCACCCAGTGGAAGAGCACGCTGGGACGTGTAGTGCCCCAGCACCCAGTGGAAGAGCACGCTGGGACGTGTAGTGCCCCAGCACCCAGTGGAAGAGCATGCTGGGACGTGTAGTGCCCCAGCACCCAGTGGAAGAGCATGCTGGGACGTGTAGTGCCCCAGCACCCAAAGGAAGAGCATGCTGGGACGTGTAGTGCCCCAGCATCCAGTGTAAGAGCATGCTGGGACGTGTAGTGCCCCAGCATCCAGTGGAAGAGCACGCTGTGACGTGTAGTGCCCCAGCACCCAGTGGAAGAGCACGCTGGGACGTGTAGTGCCCCAGCACCCAGTGGAAGAGCATGCTGGGACGTGTAGTGCCCCAGCATCCAGTGGAAGAGCACGCTGGGACGTGTAGTGCCCCAGCACCCAGTGGAAGAGCACGCTGGGACGTGTAGTGCCCCAGCACCCAGTGGAAGAGCACGCTGGGACGTGTAGTGCCCCAGCACCCAGTGGAAGAGCATGCTGGGACGTGTAGTGCCCCAGCACCCAGTGGAAGAGCATGCTGGGACGTGTAGTGCCCCAGCACCCAAAGGAAGAGCATGCTGGGACGTGTAGTGCCCCAGCATCCAGTGTAAGAGCATGCTGGGACGTGTAGTGCCCCAGCATCCAGTGGAAGAGCATGCTGGGACGTGTAGTGCCCCAGCACCCAGTGGAAGAGCACGCTGGGACGTGTAGTGCCCCAGCACCCAGTGGAAGAGCACGCTGGGACGTGTAGTGCCCCAGCACCCAGTGGAAGAGCATGCTGGGACGTGTAGTGCCCCAGCACCCAGTGGAAGAGCATGCTGGGACGTGTAGTGCCCCAGCACCCAGTGGAAGAGCATGCTGGGACGTGTAGTGCCCCAGCATCCAGTGGAAGAGCACGCTGGGACGTGTAGTGCCCCAGGACCAAGTGGAAGAGCATGCTGGGACGTGTAGTGCCCCAGTGGAAGAGCATGCTGGGACGTGTAGTGCCCCAGGACCCAGTGGAAGAGCATGCTGGGACGTGTAGTGCCCCAGGACCAAGTGGAAGAGCATGCTGGGACGTGTAGTGCCCCAGTGGAAGAGCATGCTGGGACGTGTAGTGCCCCAGGACCCAGTGGGAGAGCATGCTGGGACGTGTAGTGCCCCAGCATCCAGTGGAAGAGCATGCTGGGACGTGTAGTGCCCCAGCACCCCGTGGAAGAGCATGCTGGGACGTGTAGTGCCCCAGTACCCAGTGGAAGAGCATGCTGGGACGTGTAGTGCCCCAGTACCCAGTGGAAGAGCATGCTGGGACGTGTAGTGCCCCAGCACCCAGTGGAAGAGCATGCTGGGACGTGTAGTGCCCCAGCACCCCGTGGAAGAGCATGCTGGGACGTGTAGTGCCCCAGCACCCCGTGGAAGAGCATGCTGGGACGTGTAGTGCCCCAGCACCCCGTGGAAGAGCATGCTGGGACGTGTAGTGCCCCAGCACCCCGTGGAAGAGCATGCTGGGACGTGTAGTGCCCCAGCACCCCATGGAAGAGCATGCTGGGACGTGTAGTGCCCCAGCACCCCGTGGAAGAGCATGCTGGGACGTGTAGTGCCCCAGCATCCAGTGAAAGAGCATGCTGGGACGTGTAGTGCCCCAGTGGAAGAGCATGCTGGGACGTGTAGTGCCCCAGCACCCAGTGGAAGAGCATGCTGGGACGTGTAGTGCCCCAGCACCCAGTGGAAGAGCATGCTGGGACGTGTAGTGCCCCAGCACCCAGTGGAAGAGCATGCTGGGACGTGTAGTGCCCCAGCACCCAAAGGAAGAGCATGCTGGGACGTGTAGTGCCCCAGCACACAGTGGAAGAGCACGCTGGGACGTGTAGTGCCCCAGTACCCAGTGGAAGAGCATGCTGGGGCGTGTAGTGCGCCAGCACCCAGTGGAAGAGCATGCTGGGACGTGTAGTGCCCCAGTACCCATTGGAAGAGCACGCTGGGACGTGTAGTGCCCCAGCAACCAGTGGAAGAGCACGCTGGGACGTGTAGTGCCCCAGGACCAAGTGGAAGAGCATGCTGGGACGTGTAGTGCCCCAGTGGAAGAGCATGCTGGGACGTGTAGTGCCCCAGGACCCAGTGGAAGAGCATGCTGGGACGTGTAGTGCCCCAGGACCCAGTGGAAGAGCATGCTGGGACGTGTAGTGCCCCAGCACCCAAAGGAAGAGCATGCTGGGACGTGTAGTTCCCCAGTACCCAAAGGAAGAGCATGCTGGGACGTGTAGTGCCCCAGTACCCAAAGGAAGAGCATGCTGGGACGTGTAGTGCCCCAGCACACAAAGGAAGAGCATGCAGGGACGTGTAGTGCCCCAGTACCCAGTGGAAGAGCACGCTGGGACGTGTAGTGCCCCAGCATCCAGTGGAAGAGCATGCTGGGACGTGTAGTGCCCCAGCACCCAGTGGAAGAGCACGCTGGGACGTGTAGTGCCCCAGCACCCAGTGGAAGAGCACGCTGGGACGTGTAGTGCCCCAGCACCCAGTGGAAGAGCATGCTGGGACGTGTAGTGCCCCAGCACCCAGTGGAAGAGCATGCTGGGACGTGTAGTGCCCCAGCACCCAGTGGAAGAGCATGCTGGGACGTGTAGTGCCCCAGCACCCAAAGGAAGAGCATGCTGGGACGTGTAGTGCCCCAGCATCCAGTGTAAGAGCATGCTGGGACGTGTAGTGCCCCAGCATCCAGTGGAAGAGCATGCTGGGACGTGTAGTGCCCCAGCACCCAGTGGAAGAGCACGCTGGGACGTGTAGTGCCCCAGCACCCAGTGGAAGAGCACGCTGGGACGTGTAGTGCCCCAGCACCCAGTGGAAGAGCATGCTGGGACGTGTAGTGCCCCAGCACCCAGTGGAAGAGCATGCTGGGACGTGTAGTGCCCCAGCACCCAGTGGAAGAGCATGCTGGGACGTGTAGTGCCCCAGCATCCAGTGGAAGAGCACGCTGGGACGTGTAGTGCCCCAGGACCAAGTGGAAGAGCATGCTGGGACGTGTAGTGCCCCAGTGGAAGAGCATGCTGGGACGTGTAGTGCCCCAGGACCCAGTGGAAGAGCATGCTGGGACGTGTAGTGCCCCAGCACCCAAAGGAAGAGCATGCTGGGACGTGTAGTGCCCCAGCACCCAAAGGAAGAGCACGCTGTGACGTGTAGTGCCCCAGGACCAAGTGGAAGAGCATGCTGGGACGTTAGTGCCCCAGTGGAAGAGCATGCTGGGACGTGTAGTGCCCCAGCACCCAAAGGAAGAGCATGCTGGGACGTGTAGTGCCCCAGCACCCAAAGGAAGAGCATGCAGGGACGTGTAGTGCCCCAGTACCCAGTGGAAGAGCATGCTGGTACTTGTAGTGCCCCAGTACCCAGTGGAAGAGAAAGCTGGGACTTTCATTGCCCGATGGAAGAGCATGCTGGGACTTGTAGTGCCCCTGGATTTAGCCCGGTATGCAGACATGTAGCCCCCCTATTTCCCTGTTTAGTGACAGCAGTACCCAACCACCTCCAGCTACCTGCCAGCCTCCCGAATCCGCTGCCCTCACTTCCCGGCATGCATCTCTCTCCCGGCATACGTCGTCACTTCCGGCCAGTGACCCGGAAGCAGCGTGTGCAGAGCGTACAGCGGCTTCTCGGGGTTCCTGTTCCTGAAGTCAGCAGCGGAGTGCGTGTAAAGGGTGAGTGTGTTCTGTGGCACTACATGTCCCAGCGGGTGATGGGCCCGCATGCCAGTAGCTCCTCCCCCTGCACTCTGTGTCAGCTCTGGAGGGTGCAGAGAGGGGTCAGAGCCTCTCTCTGGGCTTTTATTGCTTTCTGTGTCCCTTGCAGGTACAGCGTCCCTCACTTCCTGTTATGACAGGAAGTGCATAACTTAAACCCCCAGGAACATGGACAGCAACACGTCTGCTTGGTGCATTTTTCTGGGGGTGAAGGGGGAGCCTCGTCCCTCATTTCCCCTCCCTGGGTCAGCAGCCTACATTACATCCAAAGAAGCGACAGGAAGTGAGGGAATCTCCCTCCAGTGGGGACTTAGACAGCTATAAATACCAGTAAGGGCCGGTTCACACGGACACTTGGCAGGCGTTTACCGCCAGCGTCCGGACATCGTCGGTAAACGCTCCCATTCAAGTAAATGGGAGGTTTTTATCGGACGGCGTGTATCGTTTACCAACATTTGCGCTAACGTGGCTTTCCGATTCTGACTTTCCTCATCATTCTATGTGGCTTCCAAGGTCGATTAACCGCCGCAGCTTCATGTCCACCTGCGGGGCGAAAAACGCAGGATGAAAGCCCACGCAAGCCCCCAAACGAGGTGCCACAGAATGGGGCGCTGCAAGTCGTCCGTCTGAACCGGCCTTAAAGGACACCCGAGGCGAAAATAAACTAATGAAATAAACGATTGTATATATCTTCCTTCCCCTAAAAAAATCACTTTTCAAGATATTCCACAGTTTTATTTTATGTTTAAATCTACTTTTTAAGTTTTAACTGTTTTATTGTTTTTGCTCAATGACACATTCATTAAAGTATGCCAGAGATAAAATGTATTAACTATTTAACCTTTTTATCTCTTTCCTGCTCTCAGAAGCCATTTTCTGCTAGGAAAGTGTTTTATAGTTGGAATTTCTTATCAGTGAGGGTCACACTGTAGTCACTTCTTGTCTGAGTCAGGACTGATTCAGCCACTTACATACCTGATATTTAACTCTTTCAGGCAGAGAAAAAAAAAAAAGGAACACAGCCTAGGTATTAGTGTGCTTGGCACTGTACATACCCATGTCTATCTCATCATGTCACGTGTCACCTCGGGTATCCTTTAATATAAAGTGACTTGATATGCAGCCTTATGCTTTTTTTCCAAACCCACAAAAGACAGAATCGTCAGATAATGAACCAGATTTTTGCAGGGATCTAATCAGATTCAGAACAAAGCAGGGCTTTTTGGCGCCTGACTCGAGCGCCGAAGCTTGGCGCGGCTATAGCCAGTAATGCTATCGTCCGCGCCCTGCACACAGGTTATTCGGGGATCCGGCAATCAACTGATCCCAAATTACTTCTCCTTCTGAGTCGCAACGACACATATTAAATACTGTTGTATTTAACACCCCCGCACGAATTTGTGCCTCAGCAGAGTGAGCCGTCATTTGGCTCAGCCTACGCCCCAAAGAAAACAGTGCTGATATGCCATGTACGCATTCAGAAGGCTAATGATTGGTTCTGGCAACAGTCAATAGTCTCTGTTGATCTCGAGCCATCCCCTGGGTTAACTCACCTATGTCGCTGATGTGCCGTACCCTGCTCTCCCTTTTCCTGTCACGCTACTGGAAGTTACTCTGTGAAGGCAGAAGTGTCGGTAGTATGGAGAGCAGGGCTGTGGAGTCGGAGTTGGAGTCGGCAATTTTGGGCACCCGGAGTCGTTGATTTCATAAACTGAGGAGTTGGATGATTTTTGTAGAAAATCCACAGCTCTCTTCAGTATTAGACTAAGGAGCCATTTTGGGTACCCGGAGTCGGAGTTGTGGTTTCATAAACTGAGGAGTCGGAGTTGGAGTCAGAAGATTCCAACTCCACAGCCCTGATGGAGAGCAGCATGCAGCGCATCATAGGTGATGACATAAGTGAGTTAACCATCTCTGCTGCAGTATCTGCTCACTCTCATGCCAGGGCATTTTTGCTTTAACCAAAACTGTTATTATGAAATTGGATTTCCCCTAGCACACCAGTTGGCAGGAAGGGGGCTTCATATTGTCATAGCCATGCTTTATTTTTCTATGTTTAAATAAGTATTAACCCTTTGCACTCACAAAATACATGCATACAGCAATTTCTACCACTGACAGCCATAAAAAAACCCACTAAAGCTCAACTAAGGTGAGAGGATTGTGGAGGCTGACATATTTATTTCCTTTTAAACAGTGAACATTGCTTGGCTGTCCTGCTGATTCTCAGGGCCCGTTTCCACTAGTGCCGCGCGGCGGCACTTCCTGGTCTGCGGGAACGCTGACGAATCCCATAAGCCGTGCCATGCACGGCTATGGGATTCGCAGCCTCTCGCACGAAAACTGATTTCAATGTCGACCGAATCGCTAAGGTAAGCGATTTGGCCGGCGGCGCTATTGTTTCCTAAAGCAGACTTTCCCCGCGAGATTTGCCTGCGGGGAAACTCTGCCGATTCGGCTCGGTTTCTGCGGAAACGGGCCCTAATACTTTTAGCCATAGACCCTGAACAAGCATGCGGATCAGGTGCTCTGACTGAAGTCAGATTGGATTAGCTGCATGCTTGTCTCAGGTGTGTGATTCAGTCACTAATGCAGCCAAGGAGATCATCAGGAGGCCTGGCAACCGGTATTGTTTAAAACGAAATAAAGATAGCAGCTTCCATATCCATCTCAGTTCAGGTGTACTTGAGGTCTTGGACCCACTACGGGTGCTTTGCAGCAATCGCAAAGTGATCATGATTTAAGGAATTGAAGGAGTTCTGAAATTCCTGTAGCAATTGCGATTTGGCTACTGGAGCAACCAATGCGATCACTCTGGAATTGCTCCCAAAATGCTGCAAGTGGGACCACCCACATAGGGATTCACTAGAGTAGCATTTTGCCATTGCTGTTGATTGGCAAGGGCAGCAAAAGAGGTCCTAGCAGGTCCCAGCCTTGAAGCTTTTTTCAATGGAGGAGATTAGTTAAAGGACAGCTGAAGTGAGAAGGACATGGAGGCTGCCATATGCATTTCCTTTTAAGCAATACCAGTTGCCTGGCAGCCCTGCTTATCCTCTGCCTCTGATACTTTTAGCCGTAGACCCTAAACAAGCATGCAGCAGATCTGTTTTTCCTGACATTATTGTAAAACACACAATTGCTCACTCCCAGCTAAAGCAATTTCCTACCTTTATTTGGACAGCAGGCGCCAGTCAGCCAATCAGGTGTATTGTCATACATCCTTTGCTTGCCATACCAAATCTAGCAGGAATTGCATAAATTAGGTAGCATTCAGATGGGACAGCCTGTCGTGCGAACCATTGTTTGTGATTTTAAATTTTCTTGC
The DNA here is from genome assembly GCF_040937935.1 of Hyperolius riggenbachi. Lineage (NCBI taxonomy): Eukaryota > Metazoa > Chordata > Amphibia > Anura > Hyperoliidae > Hyperolius > Hyperolius riggenbachi. The sequence continues at coordinate 258,625,354 of NC_090653.1, forward strand.
AGCCTCCAGGATGCGGGTGACAGGTGAGTGGTTAGGGAGGGGACCGTGTGGGAGATCTGCCTACGCAGGGCTCCCCTGTAATAAATGTAATCTATGATTACGTCCAACCGAAGCCTCCCACCTGAATGCTAATTTATGCAATTCCTGCTAAATTTAGTATGGCAGGCAAAGAGTGTATAACCGTACATCTGATTGGCTGTCTGGCACCTGCTGACCAAATAAAGGTAGGAAAGTGCTATAGCTGGGAGTGAGCAAATTGGGCTCTATTCTCAAAGAGGCCAAATCACCGCAAAATATTACCGCCAGCGGTAATCTCCGCATTTTTTCTGCATTCACTAAAATGTTCCGCATGTTTTCCGCTTGCGTTAAAAAGAGTGCGGAAACGGCAATTAAACGTGCGGTAAACATGCGGTAAAAAGGTTGCATGAAAAATAGTTTAAAAAAAAAATTCAAAGTCCACCAAGCACAGCACTTAAAGGGACACTTAAGTCAAACAAAAAAAATGAGTTTTACTCACCTGGGGCTTCCAATAGCCCCCTGCAGCTGTCCGGTGCCCTCGCCGTCTCCCTCCGATCCTCCTGGCCCCGCCGGCAGCCATTTCCTGTTTCGGTGACAGGAGCTGACAGGCTGGGGACGCGCGTGATTCTTCGCGTTCCTGGCCACAATAGCGCCATCTATGCTGCTATAGCATATACCATATAGCAGCATAGAGGGTGCTAATGTGTCTGGGAACGCAAAAAAATCACTCGCGTCCCCAGCCTGTCAGCTCCTGTCACCGAAACAGGAAGTGGCTGCCGGCGGGGCCAGGAGGATCGCAGGGAGACGGCGAGAGTATCGGACAGCTGCAGGGGGCTATTGGAAGCCCTAGGTGAGTAAAACTCATTTTTTTTGTTTGACTTAAGTGTCCCTTTAAGCCTCCAGACGTCATTAAAATCAATGGGATGCGAAATATATCACCTACTACTTGTAGGTGATAAAAAATCGGTAACTAACGCTGAAATAATGCGTCTGAAATATTTTGTGAATGTGTTTTTTTTGGCGGAAATACCGACTTTTGCGGAACTTTTTCCGCATTACTTCCGCACATTTACCGCATGCGAAAAATTTTGTGAATCTCAACATGACGATGTTTTGGTCGCAAATTTCCCACACTGACTTTACCGCATGCGGGAAGTCATTGAGAATAGAGCCCAATGGGCTTGATTCACAAAGCGGTGCTAACTGTTAGCACGCCTGTGAAAACCCCCTTAGCATGTCTAAACAAGCTTTTCGCGTATAAAACTTTACGCGCGTACTGCACAGAGCGCGAAGTGCCCATTAAAGCCTATGGGACTTAGCGTGCGTAAAACTTTGCGCACGCAAAGTTAGCGCGCGATCTGATTGAGAAATCCGGTGCTAACCTACTTGTCACCCTGGTTAGCACATCTAAAGACTTTAGACGCGCTAAGTAGGTTAGCACCGCTTTGTGAATCAAGCCCAATGTGTGTGTTGCAGTTAGCATTCAGTTCAGAAGCATTGGGAGTGAGTTCCCTGGTTGTGAGAGGTCCAGGGCCCACCCTCACTTCCCTCTGGGTATCGCATGGTGGTTTGGGGGCCCCAGCCAGTGAGACTGGGGCCCCCGGCCATCATGCGAACCAGTGTTTGTGACCGTGTGGGAGATCTGCCTACACAGGGCGTCCCTGTAACCAATGCAATCTGCGATTACATCCAACCGAAGCCTCCCACCTGAATGCTAATTTATGCAATTCCTGCTAGATTTGGTACGGCAGGCAAAGGGTGTGTGTGTGTGACCGTACACCTGATTGGCTGACTGGCGCCTGCTGACCAGATAAAGGTAGGAAATTGCTTTAGCTAGTAGTGAGCAAAGTTTGTGTGTTGCAGTAGCATTCAGTTCAGAAGCATTGGGGGTGAGAGGTCCGAGGCCCACCCGCACTTCCCTCTGGGTATCGCATGGTGGTTTGGGGGCCCCAGCCAGTGAGAGAGACTGGGCCCCCCGGCTGTTGTGTGAACCACTGTTTGTGGTTTCTGACATTATTGTCAGATCTGACTGAATTAGCTGCATGCTTGTTTCTGGTGTGATTCAAACACTACTGCAGCCAAATAAATCAGCAGGGCTGCCAGGCAACTGGTATTGTTTAATAGGAAATAAATATGGCAGCCTCCATATCCCTCTCAGTTCAGTTGTCCTTTAACAAGACACTACAGTATACTGCATTGAACCAGTTTCCCTATATTAGTGTGACAGTAGTGCAATGTCCCATGCATTTCCATGGTAATTTCTCTAGGGGCACTTGCAAAATGAGCAAAGGACTTTGTAGTAACACTGTAAGAAGAAAAATGCCCCAAAATGGGTACTTACGGCTGCATGGCGCAGGCAGCTCACACCTTCACGCTAGCATGGAGCTGAATAAGCTCAGCTTTTCCCGCCGAGCCAGAGCGGCAGCTTCTCGTCGCTGCACAGGCATGAGCCAGCATGCGCAATGTGGCCGTGCTCATTCGTGTGCAGGAGCTCCGCCCCAAACTTCTGAGGACTACAGCTGAAACTCAAAAAATTTGAATATTGTGCAAAAGTCCAATTATTTCAGTAATTGAATGTAAAAGGTGAAACTGATATATGAAATGAGAACCCTTTGCAGGTGTTTTGAAAGAATTAGCTGATTAGAGTCTGACACTTTGGGGTTCTCATAAGCTGTCAGCCATAATCATCAAAATGATAACAAATAAAGGCTGGAAATACCCAGTTTTGCATGTAATGAGTCTATTTCATATATTAGTTTCACCTTTTAATTTGAGTTACTGAAATAAATGGACTTTTGCACGATATTCGAATTTTTCGAGTTTTATCTGTAGTACTGGTAACTGAATTCTTACCAAACACTTCCCTAGCGCCCCAAAGCCGCTATTAACATTGCGGTCTATGGAATTGCCATTAAAGGACACCTGAAGCGAAAATAAACTAATTAAATAAACGATCGTATGTATCCTCCTTCTCCTAAAAGTGACTTTTTAAGATATTCCACAGTTATATTTTATGTTTAAATCTACTTTTTAAGTTTTAACTGTTTTATTGTTTTTGCTCAATGACACATTCATTGAAGTATGCCAGAGATAAAATCTATGAACTATTGACCCTTTTATCTCTTTCTTGCTCTCAGAAGCCAATTTCTGCTAGGAAAGTGTTTTATAGTTGATCAGTGAGGGTCACACCGTAGTTACTTCCTGTCTGAGTCAGGACTGAGTCAGCCACTTACATACCGGATGTTTAACTCTTTCAGCCAGAGAAGGGAAAAAAAAGGAACACAGCCTAGTTATTAGTGTGCTTGGCACTGTACATACACATGTCTATCTCATCATGTCTTAAATCACTCCGGGCATCCTTTAACCTTCTTAGCGGTAACCCCGAGTCGAGCTCGGGACGGAAATCTGTAGCTCAGAGCGGTAACCAAGAGTTGGATCCATGGAAGGTGTGGAATGTGCAGGGCTGCCACAGATCTATCTAGCAGTATGATTTTTAGGGTCTAAAAGCGTGTGAAAAAATTGCACCGCTTTTAAACAATAAAATCTGGAAGAAATCATACTGCCAGGGAGATTAAGCACCGGTGACCAGCGCTAAAAAGTACTGCTTTCATTATACTTGTAGTATTATAATTTATCATTATTATTTAGTATTTATAGAGCACCGACATCCTCTGCAGCGCTGCACAGAGTATATAGTCTTGTCACTTAAAGGGACACTTAAGTCAAACAAAAAAAATGAGTTTTACTCACCTGGGGCTTCCAATAGCCCGCTGCAGCTGTCTGGTGCCCTCGCCATCTCCCTCCGATCCTCCTGGGCCCGCCGGCAGCCACTTCCTGTTTCGGTGACAGGAGCTGACAGGCTGGGGACGCGAGTGATTCTTCGTGTTCCTGGCCACAATAGCGCCATCTATGCTGCTATAGCATATATCATATACCATATAGCAGCATAGAGGGTGCTAATGTGTCTGGGAACACGAAGAATCACTTGCGTCCCCAGCCTGTCAGCTCCTGTCACCGAAACAGGAAGTGGCTGCTGGTGGGGCCAGGAGGATCGGAGGGAGACGGCGAGGGCACCGGACAGCTGCAGGGGGCTATTGGAAGCCCTAGGTGAGTAAAACTCCTTTTTTGTTTGACTTAAGTGTCCCTTTAACTGTCCCTCAGAGGGTCTCACAGTCTAATCCCTACAAGAGTCATGTGTCTATGTATGTATGTATGTATGTCTAGGGCCAATTTAGGAGGAAGCCAATTAACTTATCTGTATGTTTTGGGGATGTGGGAGGCGGGGCTGTGGAGTCAGACTAGGGGCAATTTTGGGTACTTGGAGTTAAAAAAACGGTGAAGTCAGATGATTTTTGTACCAACTCCACAGCCCTGGTAAGTATTAGACTAAAGAGTCAGAGTCGGAGCAATTTTGAGTACCTGGAGTCGGAGGTTGCATAAACGGAGGAGTTGGAGTCAGATGATTTTGTACCGACTCCACAGCCCTGGTGGGAGGAAACTGGTCAGCCCGGGGGAAACCCATGCAGATAGTGCCCTGCATTGGATTCGAACCAGGGACCCAGCGCTGCAAGGCGAGAGTGCTATCCTCTATGCCACCGTGCTGCCTGTAGTATGCTTTTAGCAGTACTCTCTCCACTAAATGCTTTGTGGTCACTATAGAGCTTCCATGCTCTCCTAGAACCAGGGCAATCTTGCTTTACAGAATATCATTTTTTACCCTCAGGCCTGAAAATGTCGGACGATGAAGGCCCCCCCGTGGTGAAGAGGTCTCGCATTTTCTACGGCAGTTTTGCAGACAAGGAAAAGGAGCGTCTCGCCAAGGGAGAATCATCACTGGGGAAGGCAGCAGTGAGGGCCGGAATAGAGTCCGGGAATATCAATATCACCTCCGGTAAGATCATTTGAGGAAATGGAACTCGTAGATACCGTCATGGCAGATGAGCAAGTGACACATACAGCTACAAATCCTGAAATAAGGGATGAGACAATAGGCAAACACCATACTTCTCAACAGACAGCCCACCCTGTTCTGATGTTTCGATGTTCAATCGGGTTTCGATGGATACAGCCGTCGATTTTGCATACTTAAAGAGACACTGTAACATCAAAAAGATCCCCTGGGTGGTACTCACCTCGGGTGGGGGAAGCCTGGGGATCCTAATGAGGCTTCCCACGCCGTCCTCTGTCCCACGGGGGTCTCGCTGCAGCCCTCCGAACAGCCGCCGACAGACCCGACTGTTAATTCAATATTTACCTTTGCTGGCTCCAGTGGGGGCGCTGTGGCTGCTTTCGGCTCCGAACTAGATGGAAATACCCGATCTCAGTCGGGTCCACTCTACTGCGCAGGCGCCGGAGACTTGCGCCTGTGCAGTAGAGCAGACCCGACGACGATTGGATATTTCCGCCTACTTCGGAGCCGACAGCCACCAGAGCGCCTGCGCAGGAGCCGGGAAGGTAAATATTGACGTTGCCGCTGTACGGAGGGCTGCAGCGAGACGCCCGAGGGACGGAGGACGGCGTGGGAAGCCTCATTAGGATCCCGAGGCTTCCCCCACCTGTGCGGAGTACCCCCCAGGGGACGTTTTGATGTTACAGATTCTCTTTAATATGCTAAATCGATGGCTGTATCCATCGAAACCCGATCGAACATGTTGGAAAGAATCAAATCGATCCAATCAATCCCGCGGAACGAGCGGGAAATCGCAGCGTGTGTACCCAGCATTACACCTGTAATGTAAACAACGGCGATAATAAAAATGAGTAAAATATTCAGCAAATAATGATGTTGATATCCACCACTATGTGGGCGTCCCATGAAAAGAGTTCATGTGCTGTATCTTCGCTCTCCATAATTAGTAACACCACCCCCACCCCCCCCCCCCCCCCACCCCACCCCAGCATCTGCAGAACCGTAAAGGTATAGAATCATTTCTGAATGTTTACTCATTTTTATTACTGTGGTTGTTGGTCACGTTAGAGGTGTAATACTCACCTGGTCTCTGCTAATGAACCTAGGGAGATGCGTTTTATAAAGCACAGCCTAGGACTGTCATTTTGTCCCATGTGAAAACAACAAGGACAATCAGGAGCCCCAAATCGTGTATTATTGTTGTTGGATGAGGTAAATTGTTAATGGAATTTTACTCTTAAAGGTGGGGTGCCTCCAGAAACAACCACTGTATGCACATATGGAGAAATTATCCTGTCCCTGCTCAGGCTAAGATGTCGCTCTCCGTAGAATAGGAAAAAGGGCAGAAACACCTATCCACCGTGTGGATAATCAGTTGGTTTAAAGCGGATCCGAGATGAAAAACTAACTATAACAATTAACTTGTCAATATATCTTATCTAAAGTTTAGATGTTTTACACAGAAAATCTAGCTGCAAACAGCTTCAACAGTATATTATTATTTCTTCCTGTGATACAATGAGAGCAGCCATGTTCTGCTTGTCATCATTACACACAGGCAAGCTGATCTGCATCTCCAGCCCTCAGCCTGTGAAAACTTCACTCCCCTCTCCTGCTCCCTCCTCCCCTCTGCCTCTGAAATCTCTGGCTAGTAACCTCCTCCTCTTCCTCCTCCTCCCCAGACTGAGCTCCCATAAGCCCTTGCTACATGGGACCATGTAGCGAGTGCCAAGTAACTGGAGAAGTTGTGGGCGAGGCTTGTTTAGTTAATAGGGAATTAGATATATGTCTCCAAGAGACCCATTTTACTAAAACTTCCCAACCTAAATATTTTCACAACCATTTTCGGCGCTACTTTGCCTCATCAGCCTCCACTAAACATAGAGGTGTAATCACTCTCCTCCATAACTCATTACCCTTCAGAGTAGTCAAAACGATAACAGACGATGATGGGACCTATATGATCCTCTACGGATTTATCCAAAACAACGAAATCTGTATAGTCAATTCTTACTCCCCTCCTGAATCGCCCGCTGCTACCATTAATACAATCCTCAACAAGCTTGAAGAATACCCCAGAGCCCAAATTATCTGGGCTGGGGACTTCAACATAGCCCCTAACCCAGTACTAGATAGATCAACCTCCTCGTCCACTCATAGACAAACCCAGCACTCAAAAAACCTGCAAACTCTCATGGCTTCGCGACATTTAGTGGACACATGGAGAGAGTACAACCCTTACTCTAGATCCTACACTTTCTATTCACATGCCCATAAAACCTATTCGCGCATAGATGCAATATACATTTCCTCATCCCTCATACCTAACCTAATTTACTCAAGAACACATATAAGTTCATGGTCAGACCACGACATGGTGGTGACCGCGTGTACCTCCCTCTCAATGCCCCTGACACGACCTTCATGGAGACTGAATGAAAGTTTACTAACCTCCCCTGAAAATGAACTAGACATTGAAGAAAAAATATCAGACTATTTTAAAATCAACGACCTACCGTCAATCAGGCCTTCAACAGTGTGGTTCGCACATAAGGCAACAATTAGGGGACAACTAATAAGACTAGCAGCACAGCACAAACGACACAAGCTCGAGCAACAGTCCAACCTGGAATTTAAACTCACTAAACTAAAAATAGCCCACGCCTGTACCCCAACTGCTTACCTCCAGAGACAGATTGAAGCGACCCTGGCCCAACTAAACATCAATCTATCCTCGCGAACTGAAAAGGCGCTTAGATGGACAAGATCCAAGCTATATGCCCAATATAATAAACCCAATTCCTGGCTAGCCAAAAAACTCAGAGAAACCCAATACCTCAATAAAGTCCTCCAAATTCGAACTAATCAAGGAGCTACCACCTCAGATCCCCAAAAAATCCACCAACAATTTGCTGAATACTACACTAGCCTTTACGCCCAAAAACCCTCCACCCTACCTCATACATCACCAGCAGCCTACTTACAGCAGCTACCACTTCCTTGCCTTAGACCTGAAAAAGCACAAGAACTCAACCACCCTATTAATGAGGAGGAGATAAGAAATGCAATTAAGCGCCTTAAAAATGGCAAAGCCCCTGGACCAGATGGCTACTCGGCCATTTATTATAAGAAATTTAAAAATCACCTGGTCCCACACCTTCTTAAATTTTTCAATTCTATTCTCCAGGGCAACACTCCCCCGCCTGAATTTCTCCAATCATTGATTACAGTAATCCCTAAACCCAATAGGGATCCCCTTGATGTAAAAAATTATCGCCCCATCTCACTCCTCAACTTAGATTACAAACTTTTTACCTCAATTCTCGTCACTAGATTAAATAAATACTTGTCTCCACTAATTCATAAGGACCAAGTGGGGTTCATCCCCCTTAGGCAAGCGTCAGATAACGTGAGAAAAGTCGTGGACCTTCTCCATGTCACTAAACAACGAAAAGAACCTGTAGCACTAGCTGCGCTTGACATGGAGAAGGCCTTTGACACCATAGACTGGGAATACATGCTACAATCCCTACAGAGAGCAGGTATTGGGGGAAATTTCTTGCAAGCAATTAATGGGCTATACTCAACCCCCATGGCCAAGCTGAAGTTACCATCCACCTCTGACACTAGCATACCAATTAGAAGAGGCACAAGACAGGGATGCCCGCTCTCACCGGCACTCTTTGCACTTGTGATTGAGCCACTAGCGGAAGAAATCAGACAATCCCCTGATATACAGGGCATAAAAATAGCAAATAAGACATATAAAACAAGCCTTTTTGCAGATGACTTGCTCCTCACACTCACCTCCCCACACACATCAATCCCCAACCTGTTGACTTTAGTAAAAAACTATGGATACATCTCGGGTCTTCAACTCAACGTATCCAAAACGGAAATTCTGTTCGCTAACTTCCCACGAGCCCAAGCTGAACATTTGACATCTACACTGGGCCTCACCCTCCAACACAAGTATATCACATATCTAGGCGTTAAAATCTCCTCTAATCCAAATGACCTTTACGACCTGAACTATAAACCTATGATCTCACAGCTCCTTAGAGACCTGGCAAAATGGAACCTCCCAATTATCTCCTGGACAGGTAGAATTCAGGCAGTCCGCATGAACCTTCTCCCCCGCTTACTATATCTATTTCGCACCCTCCCACTCCTAGTCACCCAACAAAAACTCAAAGACCTTCAAAATGCAATCTTTAAGTTTATCAATAACAACAAAAGAAGCCGCATAAACCAAACACTAATGTACCTTAATAGGACAAGGGGTGGGCTTGGTGTCCCTAAGCTTGTGGTATATTACAGAGCAGCCCAGATTGCACAACTTGCGCAAATACACTCAAAATTTAATGCACCGCTATGGGCACAACTCGAAACAGACCTCTTACATCCATTCACCCTGCCAGCACTACAATGGTCCCTGACACCTCTACCCACCTCAGTAAAACAAAAATCTCCCCTATCAGCTCACTCCCTGTCCATATGGCGATCTATTAGATTCAAAAAAGAACTTCAAACAAGGGTTCCCCTATCCCTTCCACTGTTTGGCAACCCTATGTTCCTTCCAGGACTAGACCCCAAAGCCTTCAGAGGGTGGAAAGCGAAAGAAATCACCCTCCTAAAACACCTTATAGTGAACGACAAGATTCCCACATGGGAGCAATTTAAATCTAAAATTGAACCACCCCCATCTGAATACTTTGCTGCAATGCAGCTATACCACTTCCTAACATCTGTGGGCTTAAAGGGGACTCCTGTCCCCCAACGATCGCCATATGAGGCATGGTGCGACCTTAGACCTTTAGAAGGAGGCCTGATATCCCTACTGTACTCCATCCTATCACAACCCTCACAACCCTCGAAACTCAAAACTATGATAGCCTGGGAATCGGATCTGGGAATTACCCTCACCCCAGAAAGATGGTCAAATTGCTGTACTACTTTATCTAAAGGAAGCAACTATTACTCCCACATTGAAACAAATTATAAACTCTTGCACCGAGCATATATCACCCCCTCCAGAATACATGACATTGATACCTCTAAATCAAACCTTTGTTTTAGAAAATGTGGGAGAGTTGGTGATATGGCGCATATATGGTGGTACTGCCCAGTGGTTCAGAACTTCTGGGCCAAAATCACCTCAATAATCAATACTGCGCTAGAAACATCTCCAAGTCCTGACCCAACCCTCCTCCTGCTTGGAGACAAACCCCCGAAATGGAAACACCCCTCACACCGACTAGCCCAGCACATTGCCAAAGCCGCCAGATCGCATATCGCCCGCCAATGGCAGCAGCCAACCCTTTCAATCCAAATGGTAGACAAAATCCTACTAGATATCATAATTTCCGAGCGACTACTAGCTATCACTAACGATACCTTTGGCACCTTTATGAAAACATGGCAGCCCTGGATGAGCGCCTCCACCCTATTAGGTCTCCGCTCCTGTGCATTCTCAATCTAAAGTATATACTGTTTGCAACCCTTATCCCTGCCTGGGTAACCTTATTCTCTATCTATAACCATAAAATATGTGTATTGTATATGTAGTACCAATACCTTTGTTTACAACATATCTTGTTATCTCCAGCATTCAGCCCCTCCAGGGGCAAAACCTAAAAGCTGTATGATGTTCTTTCACCTTCTTTTCAATAAAAATGTTTGAAACTAATAGGGAATTAGAGTATTAAAACAAAACAAAAAGTATTTGGCTTGAGGAATGCCCTATGAACTATTTGAAAGGAACACAATTATGCAATGAGTAAAAGTTTATCTCAGATCCACTTTAAATATACAGAGGTGCCAAGCAAGAATAGAATGTATTAAAAACAGCTTAAAGTGAATGGGAAAAAAATGAAGCAAATACTTACCTAAGGAGAGGGAAGGCTCTGGGTGGTATAGAGCCTTCTGTCTCCTCTCTCGGTGCTCTCTATCCTGTGCTGCCCCCCCCCCCCCCCCCCGTTTCATTCCCCCACCAAAAGGGTATTTGGAAGTGTTCGGGAGCCGTGTCCTCCCGAAGACGTGCAGCTCCATACTGCACAGGCGTGAGCGCGCAAGAGAGTGTGCTTGCGCAGGCGCAGTACAGGGCCGCCCTTCTTCAGGAGCACTCGGGCTCCCTGAAGACTTCTGAAGCCTTCTTCGGCCAGGTAAAGCAGTATTTGACTAAATTAGTCAAATACTGCTACCGGGTGAGCCAGCACTGGAACAACGGGGCCAGGAGAGGAGCTGGAAGGCTCTATAGGACCCAGAGCCTTCCCTCTCCTTGGGTAAGTATCTGTCTCATTTTTTTAAATGTGGTTCCCATTCACTTTAAGAATGGGGGGTACTTGGTGGACTTAACTCCCAACAGATGACACAACAATATCTTATCATAAAAGATATGCAACTTTTAGAAATTAACTGTATAGTTTTTATAATACAATATTGTTTTGTCATCTGTGGGGAGTTAAGTCCACTAGTACCCCCCATTCTTTAAGCAGCTTTAAATATAGTTTATTCTTGCTTGGCGCCTCTGTATATATATAAAACATTCTGTCCTACGTCCTCTGAATGTTTTTTGCTGTTTTTCCTCAGGAGATTCGTTTGACATCGAGGAGCACATCAGCGAGAGGCAGGCGGAGGTTCTGGCAGAGTTTGAGCGCAGGAAGCGGGCTAGACAGATCAACGTTTCCACCGATGACTCTGAAGTGAAGGCGTGTCTTAGAGCCCTCGGGGAGCCAATCACACTCTTTGGAGAGGGCCCTGCTGAGAGGAGAGAGCGGTGAGGACATGATCGCAAAGTCTTGTGGAGCCCGGCCCCAATCAAACAGCTGGCTGACATGGAATGCTGGGAATTGTAGTCCTCAGCATGAGAGGAAGAAAAGGGGCCAAAGAAGATGATTGTGGCTGGGCTTTATTGTGAACCCAGCCTGCGCAGTACACTCTAGATGACGTCAACAGGCCTGTGAACGGCTCTCATGCAAGCACAGTAGATGCCGACCTAGTGAGGTCGGCATCTGCCCCGCAGGGGACCCCGGGACACCAGCTGGGTGCAGAGCTGCCATCACCCTGTGTATGAGAGAGATCTAGTGCCTGGCCACACGCTGCACAATTATTTCCAATAGTGCAAATCCTGGCCTTAACCGGTATTTGGCATCATTCACCACAAATGTCTGCACCACATGTTTCGGTGGATGTAGTGACATTGCTATCAGTGCTGGCGTCACATGGTACAGACACTTGCTTGAAAACGGACCAATCAAATCTATAAGCCGCTGCGTTTGGTCCATTTCCAAGCTTTATGAAATGAGAAGAAAATTGAACTCATCTTAGAGTTTTAGCACCTTTTATTGACCACCAGTAATCCCCCGATTCTCTTCCCCGGCCACGTAAACACTAGGCGGCAGTTGTAACAGGCGAGTGCAGTTCTATAGATTCCTGACAACTAACTGCTGCTCTGTGTTTTGTCCGTCAGGCTGCGGAACGTCCTCTCTGTCGTCGGCACCGATGCCTTAAAGAAGACAAAGAAAGAAGACGAGAAGAAGAAGTCGGCAGCTGATGAGGTGCGAACAGAATATTTCTGTAAGGCTCTGCCCACACTTACCAGAATTCACATGTGTCATGCGGAATTGCGATTTCCCGTCCTTGATGATATGATGCTACTAGATGTTGTATATATGAGAAGCGTAATTTCTCACCTTCTCACAAGGACAAACCATTGTGGTAGACAACGCGTTTCACGGGTCTTGGCCCGCTTCCTCAGGTCGGTGCAACTGCCTGTAGAATTTTTGGTCACGAATGTGAGTGCCCACAGGCGCTTGTATTGACCAGAGGAAGTGGGCCAAGACCCGTGAAACGCGTTGTCTAGCGTGCATGAATAAACATTAGTTTTTCCATTAAAGTGGATCCAAGATGAACTTTTACTCATTGCATAATTGTGTTCCTTTCATATAGTTTATAGGGCATTCCTCAAGCCAAATACTTTTTTTGTTTTGTTTTAATACTCGAATTCCCTATAAACTAAACAAGCCTCGCCCACAACTTTTCAGAGTGCCTTGGCACTGCATGTAGCAAGGGCTTATGGGAGCTTAGTCTGGGCAGGAGGAGGGGAAGGTGTTACTAGCCAGAGATTTCAGAGGCAGAGGGGAGGAGGGGGAATTAGGTTTTCACAGGCTGAGGGCTGGAGATGCAGAGCAGCTTGCCTGTGTTTAATGATCATAAACAGAACATGGCCGCTGTCGTATCACAGGAAGAAATAAACATATACTGTTGAAGCTGTTTGCAGCTAGATTTGCTGTGTAAACTATCTAAACTTTAGATAAGATATATAGACAAGTTACTTGTTATAGTTACCGTAGTTTTTCATCTCGGATCCGCTTTAAATAATGGTTTGTCCTTCGGTAAGAAATTACGCTTCTCATATGTACAACATCTAGTATCATATCATCAAGGGCGCCTCCACAGGTGGATTTTAGCATAGTCCATACCCCATAGGGGTTTTTTAGTCACCAAGGACATTTAGTCCTCACAACTAATCCAGGAGAGCGACTGACCAGCATCTGCACCAACAGACGGGGACGGTTACATTCCCGCAAGCTCAGACAGTGGTTGCAAGTTTTGCATTCCACCCTTGTGAATATAATACTTATACACGTGTGCTTACATCACTACCCCCCTACCCAAAATAGGTGCTCAGATTGGCTGTTGTGCCTCCAGCAGCTGAATCCATGTTCCAGGTGTGACTGTGGAAGCCAAAAAGTAAGCAGGACAGCTGGGAAACAGATAGGGCTGTTCAGTGAGATGTAATTTTGTCTCGCATGTAAATTGTATGCACCTTAGAACTGGGCCCATCAGGTGCATGCAATCTGCATGCAAAGCTGAAATATTAACATCTCATTGACCAACTCTATTTACGAGCTTGTTTAAAAAGGGAATAAAGATGGCAGCCTCCATGCATGCATGAAAAAAGGCGCCTAGAAAAAATGGTGCAGGGGATTGCTGCTAGTAGAATGCCACTTTAATTAGCGATATTCTACTGCTAGATAAAATATTGGTAATGTTTACAGATATTTTGCTATGGCTAAACCAAACCCTACTTTCACACAAAACCTTCCACTACCGATGCCTAAACCTACCCAACCTAACCGTAAGACCCCCACCAGTGGTGCCTAAGCTAAGACCCCCCCCCCCCATTGGTGCCTAAGCCTAACCTCCCTCCCCTGGTGCCTATACCCCCCCCCCCCCAACCCCTCACTCTGCTGAAGAGCCGCAATTTGTGGCAAGAAAGTCAATTCAGCTGCCAGAAAGCCACGATTAGCGGCTACCAAGCTAAATTTTGGTGCTTGAAGGTGCCCAATAGAGTGGCGGGTGCCGGGGGCTTGCAGATCTACAAACTGCGGCATTGCATAAAATTTAGCTTGTTTGCTGCTTATCGTGTGCCTCCGGGTGGCACAATCTGCCTTCCTTACGTCCTATCACGGCCATTATAAAAGCCACGATGCCTAAACCTACCCTACCTGGTTGTGCCTAACCGTAAGACCCCCACCAGTGGTGCCTAAGTTAAGACCACCCCCCCCCATTGGTGCCTAAGCCTAACCTCCCTCCCCTGGTGCCTATACCCCCCCCCCCCCCAACCCCTCACTCTGCTGAAGAGCCGCAATTTGTGGCAAGAAAGTCAATTCAGCTGCCAGAAAGCCACGATTAGCGGCTACCAAGCTAAATTTTGGTGCTTGAAGGTGCCCAATAGAGTGGCGGGTGCCGGGGGCTTGCAGATCTACAAACTGCGGCATTGCATAAAATTTAGCTTGTTTGCTGCTTATCGTGTGCCTCCGGGTGGCACAATCTGCCTTCCTTACGTCCTATCACGGCCATTATAAAAGCCACGATTTGCAGCAAAGATGATACATTTTGGAGCCTACTAATCTCTGTTTTGTGCCGCAAATCGTAGCTTTATAAGAGGCGCCTATGGCGGTGCTGTTTTTTCCATAAGGGCTCCTGCACCCTTGTTTCCTGATTTAAGCCTCCATATCCTCTCTCAGTACAGCCTATAGCAGGGCAGGCTCTGTGTTATACAGGAGATATTGGCAGTGCTTGCAAATACAGTCTGCACCCGAGTTGACCAGCTGCATAGATGTGCAGAGCCCAAAACAGACAGATTACAGAACTTGCATTCAAAACAGATGCAGCAAAGGAGGACGTTGGCCTTAAGGACAGCCTGTGCACAGATTGTTCAATACTAGACTCTTCCACGACGATGACGTGCCCTCTTAGTGCATAGTTTTGCATCTGATTTGTGTTCAGGGTGTGTAATTTAAGTCCCTGGGGGGCGGTGCACGCCTCTGTTGGCTTCATTTCATTTGCAGCCTGATTGAGTGCTGCCAATCTTTTCCCTGGCTCTGTGTAAATAATGCCTGCAGCTTGTAGTTACTGTTCCTCACACCGCAATCTCTCGCTTCCAGTATCAGGAGACCTGGTACCACGAGGGGCCCACCACTCTGAAGACCGCCCGCCTCTGGATTGCCAGATACTCGCTCCCCCGGTGAGTCCTCAGAAATATGGCATTACTGTTCATGATGTTTTATGATTTTTGCTTTATGATTTTCCTTTTGTTTTTGAAGATGTCATAATAACATTGTGTAAATACTAGGGCTGCTCAAATCCGGATCCTGGAGACACCCGAATAGTTGCTATCCGGATATCTCCCAGTAAACCTGTGTGGGGAGGGCGGGGGGGTCAAACTTACTTGTCTGACATCTTCTTCGTCCGTCCCTGGCGCCTCCCACGATGCAGTCCACGCAGCGGTCACATGACTACAAATACTTCCTCCTTCCGGGTTGAAGGAGGAAGTGTTTGTAGTCACGTGATGCGCCGCACAGGTTTACTGGGAGATATCCGGATAGCCACTATCCGGGTGTCTCCCGGATCCAGATTTGAGCAGCCCTAGTAAATACTGTATTATTGATGGGTATAATGCTGTGAGCCGGCCTGTGAAATAAAATGTTCTGCTTTTCCTAGAGAGGGTGAGAATCATACCTTTAAGACACGCCCCTGCTACTCCTCTAACCACGCCCCCACCACATCCCCTCACCATGCCTATCACAAAGTATTCAGAACCAAAAGGTGTAGTTTTATCATTCAAACCACACTGGGTCCTTTTTCTATCATCACTAGTTTTCCTTCATTTTATCATTTGAAAATGAAAAATGTATTAATTTAAATAATGGGAGTAAAGTTTAGAGTCAGCTAAACACAGCTTTTTAGTAGAAAAATACATATATTTACATAGATACGTACTGTACGAA
The DNA here is from genome assembly GCF_040937935.1 of Hyperolius riggenbachi. Taxonomy (NCBI): domain Eukaryota; kingdom Metazoa; phylum Chordata; class Amphibia; order Anura; family Hyperoliidae; genus Hyperolius; species Hyperolius riggenbachi. The sequence continues at coordinate 258,641,578 of NC_090653.1, forward strand.
TCCTGAAAGAGGGACAAATAAGGAAGAAAGAGGGACAGTTGTGAGCTATGACAGTAATACTGGCATGCACAGACAGCTTGTTAGTAATGCATGTTACCACAGCAACGGTTGCATGGCGGTAATACTGGCATGTACAGACAGCTTGTTAGTAATGCATGTTACCACAACAACGGTTGCATGTCGGTAATACTGGCATGCACAGACAGTTTGTTAGTAATGCATGTTACCACAGCAACGGTTGCATGGCGGTAATACTGGCATGCACAGACAACTTGTTAGTAATGCATGTTACCACAGCAACGGTTGCATGGCGGTAATACTGGCATGCACAGACAGTTTGTTAGTAATGCATGTTACCACAGCAACGGTTGCAGGGCGGTAATACTGGCATGTACAGACAGCTTGTTAGTAATGCATGTTACCACAGCAACGTTTGCATGGCGGTAATACTGGCATGCACAGACAGTTTGTTAGTAATGCATGTTACCACAGCAACGGTTGCATGGCGGTAATACTGGCATGTACAGACAGCTTGTTAGTAATGCATGTTACCACAGCAACGGTTGCATGGCGGTAATACTGGCATGTACAGACAGCTTGTTAGTAATGCATGTTACCACAGCAACGGTTGCATGGCGGTAATACTGGCATGCACAGACAGCTTGTTAGTAATGCATGTTACCACAGCAACGGTTGCATGGCGGTAATACTGGCATGCACAGACAGCTTGTTAGTAATGCATGTTACCACAGCAACGGTTGCATTACTCGAGTGCCACGGGTAGCATAACTTGCTGCCGGAAATAAGGGTGATAATGCCGCGTGCTGTCTGTACATGACAGTATTACCGCGATTTTATTAATCAACCCCTTAGTTTGATAAGAGTAGGGGAAAGTAGAAGAATGAAAGTAGCCAATCTGTTACTAGAAAATGAAAGTATTCTGGTGATGGGCGTGGCTAAATACATCCGTATGCAATTGGGGGAGGAGCAAGACCATTGTACAGTATAAAGATAGAAGGTTAGATATAGTGGGGGCTGCTGATTCCAGAAAATGAAACGAGACTGAAAGAGGGAGGGGCGAGAGAGGAAGAGGGGGGCTGGAGATATTAAATATTATATTTTACTATTGGGATTTTGACAACCAATACTTTTCTAGTGTATCTTGATATTTTGCTGATTATAACACTCTGCTATGAATTTTTGTATATTGTATGTATAGAACTACAGGAATATATTTTTACATAAGAAGATTCTGGTCTAAGTGTTCTTATTATTTCAATGAGGAGTAACTAATCGAAACATTCAGTCTCCTCCACACCAGAGCGCATTATGAAGTGCATGACCCGCCCACAGTAAGTTAGTGCGAGGAGCGAGAGACAACCACTTGTGCTCCTATTCTGCCCAGCCAATAGTTTTATAGAGGATCGAGAGTGTCTCTGCCTACTCTCAATCCTGATCTGTGCTTCAGCACACACGGTATCCCGGCATGTCATTAGATGTTTGCCGTTGCTATGCATATCACCTTGTTGCCGCAGTCTGCCCTAGGGTAATGTGTAAGGGGAAATGGTGCTGTGTGATTGCCTCGCCCCGGGCTCTACTGCCGCAGGACAATCGCATCGCACCATGTGTAAAACTAGCCTTAGTGTGTGTAAATCTAATTGACAAAAAAAACGGGGCAAAGACTCTACTTTTCATGAATCTTTCCACATTTCTTCTCCTCTCAGGGCACTGTTGCGTTTGGAGAATGCGCGAGAGTACCGGAGCATCCCAGAATCCACCAGGACATCGCTAAAGCAGGACCTGAACAAGTCTCTGAGAGTGAGCAGAGCTTCTTGTTGTGATTGGATCCATAGATAATGTTCAGGCTCGATCACGTCACGATCAGCATACGCCGCATGCAGCTTCTAGGGCCGGCTGAAACAACGCAGTAAATCGGGATCGGAACGCTGCGTTTGCGCAATCAACCGTAATCGTAAGCGATGCTAAATGCTCCCATTTACTTGAATGGGAGCGTGTAGCCGATGAGTCCCGAACGCTTGGCGGTAAACGCTGCCAAGCGTCCGGGTGAGCCAGCCCTAAACCCGTAGGGAAAAAAAGTGCCGGAGGGGGAAGCCTTTGGATCCTAATGAGGCTTCCCTTGTCCTATCCTGCTGCCCAATGAAGCCTTGGCAGCCCGGAGCAAAAGCCGACACTTTTTTTCTAACAGGTACACTTTAAAGCAGGCCATACACACATTTATCTTCCCAGTAAATACCCGGCAAATTTGAAAGGGAATCTACTGTGCAACATATCACATTAATCTTAATTCCAATATCGAAAAACCAAATGGAAAATCTTGATTGCTCAGGGAGCAGCAGAGTAGCATCTCGACAGCCCATAGCATTGCACAGTATCAAGCTGAAATGTATTGAAAATTGATGGGTTGTGTGTGTGTGGATTTGCCACATTGGGTAGAAATCTGTGTGTGTATGGCAAACGTAGTATGAAACTCAACATTAAAAAAAGAATCAAAGAAAAATAAAGAATGCAAAACATGAAAATACTTGTCTAATGTCACTTGCAGGCATATTTACAATCGAAGCTAATTAATAACATCGCCTGTTGCAGGATAAATTATCAGACACATTGTCTTGTAATTAAATAATTGCTGTGCAAAAAAGCAGACCTCCTGGATACAGCAGAAGGTTTCTGCATTGTTTACTCAGCTCAGTACACGTCCTAATTTTGACAATCTTATCAATTAGCTTCTTTTTTTGTATCGATTATCTTCTTGTTCACGTGAAAAAGAATAAGGCCTTGTTCACATCAATTAGCGCAGATGACTGTGCGATCGGGACGCAACGCGTCCGAACGCACGCCATCTGCGGTACTATGCGCTGCGCTAGAGATCCCATTCCCTACAGTGGATCTGAAAATGCAGCAGCGCGATAGCGCATCGCATATAATGGGAACCGTAGAAGGGCTGTCTATCCCCTTCTACTGTTCTTGCGTGTTGCACACTATGTGCGCTGCCAAAATGTGCACGGCAGTGCGCATAGTCTGAACGAGCCCTAAAGCTTGTGTAAAAAAGATGCTTTCTGGACACAGAAGAGGAGATTGAGGCAGAAATGAGCATATTGATAAGAGATCATATTACCTAAATAGCAGCAGTGCATGCAGAGTTCAGCTATAGCATTTAATCATTTTGTTTTTTGTTTCACAGTCTTTGAACAACTTTTGCAGCCAAATTGGAGATGACAGACCGCTCTCTTTCTGCCATTTTAGCCCCAATTCCAAACTTCTGGCTACAGCCTGCTGGTGAGTTACTGTATACACCAAAGTCTTGTTCACCTCTGTTCTCTTTCTCCGTTACTATATGTAAGATCGACCGGAAACTTCTTACCCAGTCCCAATCCTAGTTTATATAATAGCTGAGGCAGATTTTTAAGTGGGATTATACCGCTAGAACTAAACTATCAGTAACTTCTGCTACATAAAAGAACATTTGAAAGATTTCCCTATGTGTAAAAACATTTACTTTCACTACAGAGAGCAGTACAGACTTTCTTATCTCTGGCTACTTGGCAAATGTAAGCATTGCTGGCCAGGAGACTGTCTGCCTGTCTCTTGACTCTGCTCCCTCCTCCCTCCCTCTGCTGAATAGACACATCGCCCTGGCAACAGCTGAGTCAATTCAACAGGAAAGGAGGCGGGCACAGCAAAGTAACAGGCAGAGAGATTATTGCTGGCAATAATTACATTTGCCGATGAGCTAATGACATGCAATCTTGTACTGCTCTCTGCAGTGAAAGTAAAAGTTTTTACACACAGGGAATGCTTTCAAGTGTTCTTTTATCAAACTAAGAGTAGTTACTGAAATGTTCGTTTAGTGCGTATTATCCCACTTTAAAGATATAAATCTATAGTATACACTTAGAGTATATGTATTCTCTTCCTGCTTATTTACTTTTGGCAGCACATAAACAGGGGTTTGATAAGTAAAAGAAAAAAAATCACAGCTGGCCAGTATCATGGACTTGAAGATTGAGTTGTCAGGTGCTTCTGCTCCGAATCTAAATGCTCATTAAAACTATGACCGTGGCTAGAGGAGGAACAGTGTAACTTTGATTCTGTCTTTTCATGGATCCCTTGTAATATTTATAGACTCTTCTCCGCATCTGCCCACCCTTTAAAGAACTCCGAGCAACTCTCATGGGTATGCCTTTAAGACTCCGACCAGTACTGCAAAGTACTTTCTGTAGCTTGTGCTCTCCTCTTCCATTTGAATCGCTGTTCTACACCAAATAGTTTTTGTACGATTTCAATTTAAAAATCGCGGCTGGTATCTTGGCTATATTATAACTTCCAGGTCACCCCTGTCTTCTCTGTTAGAGAAGTGCATCGCTGAATGAAGCAGGAAGAGGAAGTGACACGCATGGCCATTGCAAGAGGCTCCTCCCTAGGGGTCATAGCACGACTTTGTTGGAAGTCTTCTGGCTTAAAGGCATGCCCATGGGAGGTGTTCGGAGTCCCTTTAATTAAGCCAACCTTAAAGGTTCTACATTGGGTAGTCTCAAAGTGGCACAAGACAACAGGCTTTTCGCCGTTAACGTTACTGAGAGAGAACCCAGAATTCCCCCTGGGCATGCAAAGTGGTTTTACAAGAGCAAACTAAGTATTATAAATTTGAGGGGCAATCGTGTATTAGGAATCCCTAGTCTACTAAACTTTTCTAAGCAGGATGAAACATGGAGATTAACACAAGTGCCTAGTTACCTGCAGAAAGTAGATTCTATTCAGCGCTGTAGAGTCAGAATAGGAGCAAGTTTGGGTACATGGAGTTGGTGTCGGTGGTTTTATAAATTGAGGAGTCGGGAGTCGGATGATTTTTGTACCAAATCCACATCCCTGGTAAGTATTAGACTAAGGAGTCGGAGTTGAGGAGTCGGAGTCTGGGCCTTAGTGGGTACCTGGAGTTGGAGTCAGAGTCGGTGGTTTCATAAACTGAGGAGTCGGAGTTGGATGATTTTTGTACCGACTTCTCAGCCCTGATTCTATTAGGGGGTCCGTGAGAAAAGATTTAAATATTTTTGAAAAACATATATTGCTAAATATAGATTTGGGAAAAAAGCTATCCAAACTTTCCGACTATGTCAGATTTACTGAGTGGTTCAGAAACTGAGCGGATCGTTCAGAAGCAGCCTTATCAGTCTGCCGACAGACTGTACACACGCACTACTGTCGGCAGGACGCCCACCCAGCAGGAGGGTCTGACGGACCCGTCGTTCGTTACAGTAGTGCGTGTGTACGCACCTTAACACCTACACATATTCACAAATATGCCCAGGGTAGGGATAAGTGTTGGAGATATGGCGGGGAAGATGGAGCAGCTATACACATGTATTGGTCCTGCCCCATAGTCAAATCTTTTTGGCTTGAAATAATACGTTTTTCAAGTAACTTGTTAAAAGAACATTTTCAACAGCCACAGAAGCTATTTTTAGCTATGCTGATAAATATGATAGCCCAGTCTGCACTCTTATATAAGAAACAGAGACCATGATTGCCAAAACTATTATTGATTTATAAAGCGCTAACATATTCCATGGGGTACATAATAATACAGACAATGGTGTACACGGATATACAAGATACATAATTAGTGACAAAATACAAAGACAATACAGCATACAGAATACAAAATACAGTAGTGGTAATGACAGTGATAAAAGTAACATGATAAATAAAATGTATAATAATTTCCAAGACACAAAAGGGGAAGAGAGCCCTGCCCTTGAGATCTTACTATTTAAAGGGAATGGGGGGGGGGGGGGGGGGGGGGGGGATCGCATGTATCTCAAACTATGATGAGAGCACCCCTCAACTGAAGTGTACAGCAATTGAACGCAATTACGCAAATAGTTGAGACTTTACTAAGTGCGCTGAGTTTGAAAGGCTAAAATATAAAAAAATAAATAAATAAAAGATAAGCAATAGCATAATAACCTTTAAAGAAAAATGTATGTATTATTTGTTATAAGGGATACACATCCCCTGTAACACTGCAGTGTGTCTACTTCCTGCTTTCATGGAAACAGACATAGGGTTAGCATCCTGTGTTTTCAAATTAGCTGCTCTGCCGTGGCAGCCAGCGGACACAACTGAGAGATAAAGTTACAGTTGTGATTACTCACAGATGAGGGGGAATTAGACAGGCTAAAACTGTATAAATACATACAGGGCGCATTTCTATATGTTTTCCTTATCCTGTCCAAGAGTTCAGGTCCACTTTGAAGAACTCCCGGTGAAAATAAACAAATTAAATAAACAATTGTATCTATCTTCTTTCTCCTAAAAATGACTGTTTAAGATATTCCACGGTTTTATTTCATGTTTGAATCTACTGTTTAAGTTGTAACTGTTTTATTGTTTTTGCTCAATGACACATTCATTGAAGTATGCCAGAGCTAAAATCTATGAACTATTGAACCTTTTTATCTCTTTCCTGCTCCCAGAAGCCATTTTCTGCTAGGAAAGTGTTTTATAGTTGTAATTTCTTATCAGTGAGGGTCAGGAATGAGTCAGCCACTTACATACCTGATATTTAACTCTTTCAGGCAGAGAAAGAAAAAAAGGAGCACAGCTATTTGTGTGCTTGGCACTGTACATACCCATGTCTATCTCATGTCACATGTCACCCCAGGTATCCTTTAAAGAGTAACTGTCAGGCTGCAAAAGCTAATTGAAACCTCTATTCTCCTGTGTTAAACAGTTTAGAAGGAAGCCAAAAAGGCAATACTGAAGTTAAAAATCTCTCTTACTTTTGATGCGTGCTGAACAGCAAGGCTGTTATTCCCAAGCTCTTAAGAGGCCGAGAGGCCACAAACCATACTGCAAAGCATTCTGGGGCTGCTTCTTCCCACCTTGGGTCCTCCCCTCTGCTGCTAGTGAGAAGTTACAGGCTCAAGTAACGCAGTGCAGCTCACAGCACTGAAAAATCTCCGGGCAGAGTATACTGCATGAGTCCGCTATTGTTCCTAGCCACATGGCTAATTAATATTCACTGCACAGTAGTGTTGTCTATTAGGATCTTTTTTGTTAGTAGAATCATCAGGAAGCAGGGAGGACATGACGACACATTTGGCTTCATAGGAGACAGACAAACCTGGAACCTGCCATGAGCTCTCAGGAGCATCATTCTCTGCAAATACTATATAAAAATTCTGTGAAGTACAAACGTGGACAGTGAAATGCATATGTAATGTAAGTACAGCCAATATTTAGCTACTGATATATGTGGTTTTTTTCTCTGAGACCCTTTACCTAACAGCTCCTCTTTAAACACAATTTCTGCTGGAACCCTGTCTGATATCTTCTGCCACAAGGTGGTAGTCTAAGTAAATGATTGATATGAAGATGTTGCTTGTTTCACTGGTCCATTACAAACAGTGAATGTCTGGCTGTTCCCACTTGAGAGTAAACAGACATTCTTTGTCCATTTTACTGCATCGCAAAACTGACAGTGAGCGGCTCCTATTTTATATATAGGAGCCATTCGCACTCGTCACTCTGCTACAAATCCATTAAATCTGTGCAGTCCACAATAATGCCAGACATCGCAAGGAATGTTACCCCTGAAATACTAAGCACACCTTTCACCTGTTATCCTCCCTCCTAGGAGCGGCTTGTGCAAGTTGTGGTCAGTTCCGGACTGCACCCCTGTGCGCACATTAAGAGGTATGTACCATGTGACCTTACACATTGACTCTCAGGTAGAGGTATGTACCATGTGACCTTACACATTGACTCTCGGGTAGAAGTATGTACCATGTGACCTTACACATTGACTCTCCGGTAGAGGTATGTACCATGTGACCTTACACATTGACTCTCAGGTAGAGGTATGTACCATGTGACCTTACACATTGACTCTCAGGTAGAGGTATGTACCATGTGGCCTTACACATTGACTCTCAGGTAGTGGTATGCAGAGTTGCTCAAATCCAAATTCGGGTGAAACCCGGATAGTTGCTATCCGGATTTCACCCTGCTAATTACAATCAGCTGTGCTGGCTGAGCGGGGGGGGTCAATGTTCCCTATCTGACGTCTTCTTCGGTCTGTCCCTCGGCGCCTCCCACGATGTGGTCCACGCGGCGTTCACGTGAGTACAAACACTTCCTCTTTCTGGGTTGAAGGAGGAAGTGTATAGTCACGTGACGCCAGATTGGACCGCATCGTGGGAGGCGCCGAGGGACAGACCGAAGAAGACGTCAAAGACGAGCATCCCTGGTGGTATGTACCATGTGACCTTACACATTGACTCTCAGGGAGAGATATGCACCATGTGACCTTACTCATTGACTCTCAGGTAGAGGCATATACCATGTGACCTTACACATTGACTCTCAGGTAGAGGTTTGTACCATGCCTTACGCATTGACTCTCAGGTAGAGGTATGTACCATGTGACCTTACAAATTGACTCTCAGGTAGTGGTATGTACCATGTGACCTTACACATTTGACTCTCAGGTAGAGGTTTGTACCATGCCTTACGCATTGACTCTCGGGTAGAAGTATGTACCATGTGACCTAACACATTGACTCTCAGGTAGAGGTTTGTACCATGCCTTACGCATTGACTCTCAGGTAGAGGTATGTGCCATGTGACCTTACACAGTGACTCTCAGGTAGAGGTTTGTGCTATGTGACCTTACACATTGACTCTCAGGAAGAGGTATGTACCATGTGACCTTACACATTGACTCTCAGATAGAGGGATGTGCCATGTGACCTTACGCATTGACTCTCAGGAAGAGGTATGTACCATGTGACCTTACACATTGACTCTCAGGTAGAGGTATGTAGCCTGTTAATTTTTTTTCAATTAGATAATTTAGTTTGATTATTCTGTTAGATTGTATATAAAGATTTTTCCAACATGTCTGAATGGATTTTTATTAAAAAAAAGAAAAACTGGATAATCGTTCGTTTTTCTTGATTGATAAAAAAATATTTTTTTCAACTTTTATTCGATCGTTTTGGTCGAAAAAATGAAAAATCAAACGTTTTTATTGTACCATGTATGGGTACCATTATGTGGAATTTGGTACATGTTGATTTGGGCAAGACATGTAACCCTTTAGCAGCCAGTGTATTTAGAGGTTTGCAAGTGCTCCAGGCCAATTTATTTTAGCAATTTTTTTTTTATTTTTTGTTAGATTTCATTGCTTCTAATTAGTACTGCTGTAATGTATATTTATGGCCACTTGTCAGTAGGGGGCAGTGTTAGAAAATAACAGAGGACTTCTGCTTTCAGTTCTGTGTCTTCCGCTAGCAGAGAGACATCAAAGCATTCCAAGAATTTTCAGCACGAGTTCTGCTGACTATGGCCAAAAGCAGTGCACTTATCTCAACCGAGATAACTCTATTGAAGCTGCTATTGAGTTAAAGGGGCACTATGGCGAAAAATTGTAAAATTTAAAATATGTGCAAACATAGACAAATAAGAAGTACATTTTTCCAGAGTAAAATGAGCCATAAATTACTTTTCTCCTATTTTGCTGTCACTTACAGTAGGTAGTAGAAATCTGACAGAAGTGACAGGCTTTGGACTAGTCCATCTCTTCATAGAGGATTCTCAGCAAGGCTTTTATTCTTTATAAATATATTCCCTAAAAGGTATTTAAACAATGATGCTGGCCAGCTTTCCTGCTCACTACACACTATTTTGGCAGTTGGACAGAGCAACTGCCATTCACTAAGTGCTTTTGAAAATAAATAAATCCCTGAGAATCCCCCATGAAGAGATGGACTAGTCCAAAACCTGTCGGTAATGTCAGATTTCTACTACCTACTGTAAGTGACAGCAACATAGGAGAAAAGTAATTTATGGCTCATTTTACTCTGGGAAAAAACATACTTATTTGTTTATGTTTGCACATATTTTAAATTGTACAATTTTTCGCCGTAGTACCCCTTTAAAGGAACACAGTTTAATTATAGCTGGCACTGATGTGTAGCTTTAAAAAAAAATAACTGGCAGTTAAACATTCTTTTTTTTGTATTTTTCTATGTGATTTCTCAAACACATCAGATCACATATTTATATAAAACAAATCGTTTCCCTGCTATCAAAAAAAACAAAACATTTTTCTATACAATCTGGACATTTTTTTAAAAAATAAATAAAATAAAACAGGATAATTGATTGATTTGGTTGAACTTACCACAGTGTTCTGCAAATCTGAGATCTGAGGTTTGAGATCTGCAAAGACCTCCCTGCCGGCAGCTGTGCTCAGAATCCATTCTCTGCCGACAGCTGTGCTCAGAATCCATTCTCTGCCGGCAGCTGTGCTCAGAATCCATTCTCTGCCGGCAGCTGTGCTCAGAATCCATTCTCTGCCGGCAGCTGTGCTCAGAATCCATTCTCTGCCGGCAGCTGTGCTCAGAATCCATTCTCTGCCGGCAGCTGTGCTCAGAATCCATTCTCTGCCGGCAGCTGTGCTCAGAATCCATTCTCTGCCGGCAGCTGTGCTCAGAATCCATTCTCTGCCGGCAGCTGTGCTCAGAATCCATTCTCTGCCGGCAGCTGTGCTCAGAATCCATTCTCTGCCGGCAGCTGTGCTCAGAATCCATTCTCTGCCGACAGCTGTGCTCAGAATCCATTCTCTGCCGGCAGCTGTGCTCAGAATCCATTCTCTGCCGGCAGCTGTGCTCAGAATCCATTCTCTGCCGGCAGCTGTGCTCAGAATCCATTCTCTGCTATGCTCTGTAGAGTTTTATAGAGCCCAAAAGTCAAGTCTGGTGTGCACAAAACAGCCAGCAGGGGGCACACAGGTTCTGGGAAATTCTGATGCTGCAGATTTGGTAATGTTTATTATTTATGTTATGTATAACATTGGTTAGCGATTCTGTTTTCTGGGTAGTTTAGAGGGCCAGTTCTTAGGGGTTTGGAAGCAGGTAATTATGGCTTATGCTGATATCTGTTTAAAGGGAACCTAAACTGAGAGGGATATGGATGTTTCTTTATAAACAATACCAGTTGCTGGTTTGTCCTGCTGAGCTCTTTGGCTGCAGTAGTGGCTGAATCACACACCTGAAACAAGCATGCAGCTAATCCAGTCTGACTTCAGTCAGAGCACTTGATCTGCATGCTTGTTCAGGGGCTGTGGCTAAAAGTATTGGAGACACAGGATCAGCAGGAGAGTCAGGCAACTGGTATTATTTTAAAAGGAAAAATCCATATCCTTCTCAGTTTAGGTTCCCTTTTAAATGTACCTGAGATAGGGAGATATAAAAAAAAATATGCATACCTGGGGTTTCCTCCAGCCTCCTCCAGGCTGATTGCTTCCTCAGCGACCTCCTTGCTCCCTGAATCCTTCACTATGAAGTCCTTCAGTCGGGGCCAGTCAGAGCATGTGCAGTACAGCTGTGTGCGCTCCCCCCATCGCTCCTGTCATCGAGAGAGTTCTACTTCTGTTATACTAGGCAGGCGCAGAACGCTTCCAGCGATGGGGTGCGTGTCCAGCCAGGCCAAACATGCGCAGTACTCTCCAGACTGAAGGACGGTACGGGCAGAGTTGTGCAGGATCCAGGCGGCGCAGGTAGACAATGAGGGACCGATCAGCCTGGAGGGGGCTGGAGGAAGCCCCAGGTATGTTTATTTTTTTTATATCCCCATCACAGGTTCCCTTTAAAGAGAACCCGAGGCGGGGTTCTGGGAGTGAAATCCGCATACAGAGGCTGGGTCTGCCTATACAGCCCAGCCTCTGTTGCTATCCAGATTCCCCCTAAGCCCCCTCCCCCCCCCCCGCACTCTGCAAGACCCCATAAATCCTTCTCCTGTCAGTCTCGGCGCTCCCCCGCCTCCTGCATTGCTCCGGTCCCCGCTCGCGTCCCTTCCCTCCAATCAGCGGCGAGGGAAGGGACGCGGGCGGGGACCGGAGCTATGCAGGAGGCGGGGTAGTGGCAAGACTGACAGGAGGAGGTAAAAACCCAGCCCACTGTGGCACACTGCGTGTCGGCAGCGCAGCTGTGATTTATGGGCTCTCGCAGAGCGCAGGGGGGACCTAGGGGGAATCTGACTAGCAACATAGGCTGGGCTCTATAGGCAGACCCATCCTCTGTATGGGGATTTCGTTGTTAGAACCCCACCTCGGGTTTCCTTTAAGAAGTTTGGCTGTTATGCTGACTGTCACTGGATCAGCTTGCTTGTTCCAGATAAAGGACGTGTAAGGTATGTTTCCACTAGAAAAATGCGATTTGCATATCATTTTTCATTCACATATGCATATATGCAGAAAATCGCATATTAATTTCTACTGTTTTTTAAAATTTTTGTTTTTATCCAAGAAGGAAATGGTTTCCAAAAAAATTGTAGCAATGCCGTCTTGATTTTTTTTGTTATATACAGTTTTCGCATGTAATGTAAACAGGCCCGGAGGAAATCATTGCTATGCAAATTAGTGTGCAGAAAAAACGCACAAACCTGCACCCCGTGGAAACAGGCCCTTGAAGTGTGTGGAAAGTTTTTGAATTTTTATATGCAGTGCATCCCCCCCCCTCCCCCCCACAAAGACAGGAACAAATACTGCACAACTACCTTATGTGCCTATCCCAAAATGCCTGGGTAAAAAAACACTTAAACCTTAAAAGACCACTATCACAAAAATCCTAAAATTTAATATACACGTAAACACATACAAATAAGAAGTACATTTCTTCCAGAGTAAAATGAGCCATAAATGACTTTTCTCCTATGTTGCTGTCACTTACAGTAGGTAGTAGAAATCTGACAGAACTGACAGGCTTTGGGCTAGTCCATCTCTTCATAGGAGATTCTCAGCAAGGCCTTTATTCTTTATAAAGACACTCCCTGAAAAATATTTATACAAAAATGCTGGCCAGAATCTGTGCTCGCTGCACACTTTTTTGGCAGTTGGACTGAGTAACTGCCATTCAGTAAGTGCTTTTGAAAATAACCCTGACAATTTACCCATAATGAGATGGGCTAGTCTAAAACCTGTTGGTTCTGTCAGATTTCTAATACTACCTGTAAATGACAGCAACATAGGAAAAAAAAGTAATTTATGGCTCATTTTACTCTGGAAGAAACGTACTTCTTATTTGTATGGATTTATATGTATTTAAAATTGCATGATTTTCACGATAGTGGTCCTTTAACCCCTAACCATATGCAATAAAAGGATACTTTAACCACTTCTGTGCCAGGGGGTGGTTTTGCTGATCGGTGCTGCGTGGGCTCTCCAGCCCGCAGCACCGATCAGCTAGCAGCCAGGGCGATCAGACTTCCCCCCCCTATTTTCCCCACTAGGGGGATGTCCTGCTGGGGGGGTCTGATCGCCACCAGCTGCTTGCGCTTGCGGGGGGGGGGCTCTTCAAAGCCCCCCTCCGCAGTGCTTCCTGGCCTCCTTCCCCCTCCCTCTCTCTCCCTCTGTGAGCGGCGCAGGACGGAGTTCCGTCCTGCGCCGGATAGGATAGGCTTCAGCCTATCAGGTGCCGGCGGTCCCCGGCCAATCAGAGGCCAGGGATCGCCGATCTCCTCTACGGCGCTGCTGCGCCGTATATATGTAAACACCGGGGAAGATCTTCCCCGTGTGTTTACATTTACCCTGCGAGCCGCGATCGGCGGCTCGCAGGGTGTTCACGGAGGCACGCTCCGTGAACTGACATGGAACGGCCGCTCATAAGAGCGGCCGTTTCTATGCAATCCACTTCAGGATTCAGGGGCGTAGTTAAGCGTACGCCGAATCCTGAAGTGGTTAAGCTCTGTGAAAAGTTTTTGGAACGGGGGGAGCAGTCAAGTGTAGGAAGCACTCCTCAAGCCCACCACTCCCCCTGTTGTCCACCGACCCCTCTGTTATGTTTAAATAGCCCACTGAGGTTACTTCTGGGTCGGGATGGTCAGTGAGCAGTGCGCAGGCGCGGCCTGGTGATGCAAGTCCTTGGTTGTGCACCCGTGGCTTTGAGCGCTCTGCGCATGCGCACAACAAAGTTGTGACAATGCACGATTGTGCAGAGCGCTCCTGGCCGCAAGCTCACGATCAAGGACGCACGTCGCCAGGCAACACCTGCAGTGCACTGATTGACCCTCCCAACCTGGAAGTAGCTTCGGGGGCCATTCACAATTAACCACTTAAGGACCAGGGGATTTTTGCGGCGCAGCTCCGTATTGATGTAAACAGCAGGGATTTCTTCCCCGCGTGTTTACAATTAGCCTGCGAGCCGCAATCGGAGGCTCGGCGGCAGTTCACGGAGACACCCTCCGTGAACTGACATGGAACGGTTTCCATAGAAACACCACTTCGACCTGCCAACGCCTATCAGCCTTAGGCGGTCGTTAAGTGGTTAATAAAGGGGGATGGAGGAGACCGGGGGGGATCTGTGGGCATGAGGAGAGCTTCCTACACATGCCTGCTCCCCCCCAGTTTTTAAAATTTTCACAGCGCTAATGTATTTTTAAGGTTTCCATACACTTAACAATTTCCTCCAGCAGAATCGATTGAATATGCCGGAGATCGATGTCCCAACATGGCCACTCGATTGTAATTTCAACTGAATTCCGTCAGATATCGATCAAAATGATCAATCCGTCTAAATGGAAGATCTATTTCTGTGTTCATCCCTGCTGAATCTGCCAGTGGTGTTTAGATGGCGGAGGCTGCAGCAGGAAGTGGCGATCGCACCGTACAGTGTCCAGGGAGGCCAGAAAACTGTGCCAACTCTAAAATTTGCTGTTCAGAGAAATTAACCCTTTGATTTTCCGCAGGCGTTCACCTAACTTCTCTGTGTCGCCCCACCAGGACACAACACTAATGTGGGGGCCATCGTGTTCCACCCCAAATCCACACTGTCGCTGGACGAGAAGGACGTGAACCTGGCTTCCTGTGCAGCGGATGGGTCCGTCAAACTGTGGAACCTAGAGAGGTGAGGAGCCTGGGACAGCTGCGTTCAGGCATTGTATGGGGGGGGAACCTGGGGAGGTGAGGAGCCTGGGACAGCTGCATTCAGGCATTGTATGGGGGGAACCTGGAGAGGTGAGGAGCCTGGGACAGCTGCGTTCAGGCATTGTATGGGGGGAACCTGGAGAGGTGAGGAGCCTGGGACAGCTGCGTTCAGGCATTGTATGGAGGGAACCTGGAGAGGTGAGGAGGACGGGACAGCTGCATTCAGGCAATGTACGGGGGGAACCTGGAGAGGTGAGGAGCCTGGGACAGCTTCTTTCAGGCATTGTAAGGGGGGGACCTAGAGAGGTGAGGAGCCTAGGACAGCTGCGTTCAGGCATTGTATGTGGGGAACCTGGAGAGGTGAGGAGAACGGGACAGCTGCATTCAGGCAATGTATGGGGGGAACCTGGAGAGGTGAGGAGGACGGGACAGCTGCATTCAGGCATTGTATACGGGAACCTGGAGAGGTGAGGAGCCTGGGACAGCTGCATTCAGGCATTGTATGGGGGAACCTGGAGAGATGAGGAGCCTGGTACAGCTGCGTTCAGGCATTGTATGGGGGAACCTGGAGAGGTGAGGAGCCTGGGACAGCTGCATTCAGTCATTGTATGGGGGAACCTGGAGAGGTGAGGAGCCTGGGACAGCTGCATTCAGGCATTGTATGGGGGGGGGACTTGAAGAGGTGAGGAGCCTGGGACAACTGCATTCAGGCATTGTATGGGGGAGACCTGGAGAGGTGAGGAGGACGGGACAGCTGCATTCAGGCATTGTATGGTTGTATGGGGGAACCTGGAGAGGTGAGGAGCCTGGGACAGCTGTATTCAGGCATTGTATGGGGGGGAACCTGGAGAGGTGAGGAGCCTGGGACAGCTGCATTCAGGCATTGTATGGGGGGGAACCTGGAGAGGTGAGGAGCCTGGGACAGCTGCATTCAGGCATTGTATGGGGGGAACCTGGAGAGGTAAGGAGCCTGGGACAGCTGCATTCAGGCATTGTATGGGGGGAACCTGGAGAGGTGAGGAGCCTGGGACAGCTGCATTCAGGAATTGTGTGGGGGGGAACCTGGAGAGGTGAGGAGCCTGGGACAGCTGCATTCAGGCATTGTATGAGGGGAACCTGGAGAGGTGAGGAGCCTGGGACAGCTGCGTTCAGGCATTGTATGGGGGGGAACATGGAGAGGTGAGGAGCCTGGGACAGCTGCATTCAGGCATTCTATGGGGGGGGGGGGGGGGACTTGGAGAGGTGAGGACCCTGGGACAGCTGCATTCAGGCATTGTATGGGGGGAACCTGGAGAGGTGAGGAGCCTGGGACAGCTGCATTCAGGCATTGTATGGGGGGAACCTGGAGAGGTGAGGAGCCTGGGACAGCTGCATTCAGGCATTGTATGGGGGGGAACCTGGAGAGGTGAAGAGCCTGGGACAGCTGCGTTCAGGCATTGTATGGAGGGAACCTGGAGAGGTGAGGAGGACGGGACAGCTGCATTCAGGCAATGTATGGGGGGAACCTGGAGAGGTGAGGAGCCTGGGACAGCTGCATTCAGGCATTGTATGGGGGGAACCTGGAGAGGTGAGGAGGACGGGACAGCTGCATTCAGGCAATGTATGGGGGGAACCTGGAGAGGTGAGGAGGACGGGACAGCTGCATTCAGGCATTGTATGGGGGAACCTGGAGAGGTGAGGAGCCTGGGACAGCTGCATTCAGGCATTGTATGGGGGAACCTGGAGAGATGAGGAGCCTGGTACAGCTGCGTTCAGGCATTGTATGCGGGAACCTGGAGAGGCGAAGAGCCTGGGACAGCTGCATTCAGGCATTGTATGGGGGAACCTGGAGAGGTGAGGAGCCTGGGACAGCTGCATTCAGGCATTGTATGGGGGTAACCTGGAGAGGTGAGGAGCCTGGGACAGCTGCATTCAGGCATTGTATGGGGGGAACCTGGAGAGGTGAGGAGCCTGGGACAGCTGCATTCAGGCATTGTATGGGGGGAACCTGGAGAGGTGAGGAGCCTGAGACAGCTGCGTTCAGGCATTGTATGGGGGGGAACCTGGAGAGGTGAGGAGCCTGGGACAGCTGCGTTCAGGTATTGTATGGTGGTGAACCTGGAGAGGTGAGGAGCCTGGGACAGCTGCGTTCAGGCATTGTATGGGGGGAACCTGGAGAGGTGAGGAGCCTGGGACAGCTGCATTCAGGCATTGTATGGGGGGAACCTGGAGAGGTGAGGAGCCTGGGACAGCTGCATTCAGGCATTGTATGGGGGAACCTGGAGAGGTGAGGAGCCTGGGACAGCTGCGTTCAGGTATTGTATGGGGGTGAACCTGGAGAGGTGAGGAGCCTGGGACAGCTGCATTCAGGCAATGTATGGGGGGAACCTGGAGAGGTGAGGAGGACGGGACAGCCGCATTCAGGCATTGTATGGGGGGGGGACTTGGAGAGGTGAGGAGCCTGGGACAGCTGCATTCAGGCATTGTATGGGGGAACCTGGAGAGATGAGGAGCCTGGGACAGCTGCATTCAGGCATTGTGTGGGCGAGAACCTGGAGAGGTGAGGAGCCTGGGACAGCTGCATTCAGGCATTGTATGGGGGGAACCTGGAGAGGTGAGGAGCCTGGGACAGCTGCATTCAGGCATTGTATGGGACGGAACCTGGAGAGGTGTGAGGAGCCTGGGACAGCTGCATTCAGGCATTGTATGGAGGGGGAACATGGAGAGGTGAGGAGCCTGGGACAGCTGCATTCAGGCATTGTATGGGGGAACCTGGAGAGGTGAGGAGCCTGGGACAGCTGCATTCAGGCATTGTATTGGGGAACCTGGAGAGGTGAGGAGCCTGGGACAGCTGTATTCAGGCATTGTATGGGGGGGAACCTGGAGAGGTGAGGAGCCTGGGACAGCTGCATTCAGGCATTGTATGGGGGGGAACCTGGAGAGGTGAGGAGCCTGGGACAGCTGCATTCAGGCATTGTATGGGGGGAACCTGGAGAGGTGAGGAGCCTGGGACAGCTGCATTCAGGCATTGTATGGAGGGAACCTGGAGAGGTGAGGAGCCTGGGACAGCTGCATTCAGGCATTGTATGGGGGGGAACCTGGAGAGGTGAGGAGCCTAGGACAGCTGCATTCAGGCATTGTATGAGGGGAACCTGGAGAGGTGAGGAGCCTGGGACAGCTGCGTTCAGGCATTGTATGGGGGGGGAACATGGAGAGGTGAGGAGCCTGGGACAGCTGCATTCAGGCATTGTATGGGGGGGGGGGGGGGGTGGACTTGGAGAGGTGAGGAGCCTGGGACAGCTGCATTCAGGCATTGTATGGGGGGAACCTGGAGAGGTGAGGAGCCTGGGACAGCTGCATTCAGGCATAGTATGGGGGGGAACCTGGAGAGGTGAGGAGCCTGGGACAGCTGCATTCAGGCATTGTATGGGGGGGGAACCTGGAGAGGTGAGGAGCCTGGGACAGCTGCATTCAGGCATTGTATGGGGGGGAACCTGGAGAGGTGAAGAGCCTGGGACAGCTGCGTTCAGGCATTGTATGGAGGGAACCTGGAGAGGTGAGGAGGACGGGACAGCTGCATTCAGGCAATGTATGGGGGGAACCTGGAGAGGTGAGGAGCCTGGGACAGCTGCGTTCAGGCATTGTATGGGGGGAACCTGGAGAGGTGAGGAGGACGGGACAGCTGCATTCAGGCAATGTATGGGGGGAACCTGGAGAGGTGAGGAGGACGGGACAGCTGCATTCAGGCATTGTATGGGGGAACCTGGAGAGGTGAGGAGCCTGGGACAGCTGCATTCAGGCATTGTATGGGGGAACCTGGAGAGATGAGGAGCCTGGTACAGCTGCGTTCAGGCATTGTATGGGGGAACCTGGAGAGGCGAGGAGCCTGGGACAGCTGCATTCAGGCATTGTATGGGGGAACCTGGAGAGGTGAGGAGCCTGGGACAGCTGCATTCAGGCATTGTATGGGGGTAACCTGGAGAGGTGAGGAGCCTGGGACAGCTGCATTCAGGCATTTTATGGGGGGAACCTGGAGAGGTGAGGAGCCTGGGACAGCTGCATTCAGGCATTGTATGGGGGGAACCTGGAGAGGTGAGGAGCCTGAGACAGCTGCGTTCAGGCATTGTATGGGGGGGAACCTGGAGAGGTGAGGAGCCTGGGACAGCTGCGTTCAGGTATTGTATGGGGGTGAACCTGGAGAGGTGAGGAGCCTGGGACAGCTGCGTTCAGGCATTGTATGGGGGGAACCTGGAGAGGTGAGGAGCCTGCGACAGCTGCATTCAGGCATTGTATGGGGGCAACCTGGAGAGGTGAGGAGCCTGAGACAGCTGCGTTCAGGCATTGTATTAGGGGCAACCTGGAGAGGTGAGGAGCCTGGGACAGCTGCGTTCAGGTATTGTATGGGGGTGAACCTGGAGAGGTGAGGAGCCTGGGACAGCTGCGTTCAGGCATTGTATGGGGGGAACCTGGAGAGGTGAGGAGCCTGGGACAGCTGCATTCAGGCAATGTATGGGGGGAACCTGGAGAGGTGAGGAGGACGGGACAGCTGCATTCAGGCATTGTATGGGGGGGGGGGGACTTGGAGAGGTGAGGAGCCTGGGACAGCTGCATTCAGGCATTGTATGGGGGGGAACCTGGAGAGGTGAGGAGCCTGGGACAGCTGCATTCAGGCATTGTATGGGGGGAACCTGGAGAGGTGAGGAGCCTGGGACAGCTGCATTCAGGCGTTGTATGGGGCGGAACCTGGAGAGGTGAGGAGCCTGGGACAGCTGCATTCAGGCATTGTATGGAGGGGGAACATGGAGAGGTGAGGAGCCTGGGACAGCTGCATTCAGGCATTGTATGGAGGGGGAACATGGAGAGGTGAGGAGCCTGGGACAGCTGCATTCAGGCATTGTATGGGGGAACCTGGAGAGGTGAGGAGCCTGGGACAGCTGCGTTCAGGCGTTGTATGGGGGGGATCCTGGAGAGGTGAGGAGCCTGGGACAGCTGCATTCAGGCATTGTATGGGGGGGGGGGGACTTGGAGAGGTGAGGAGGACGGGACAGCTGCATTCAGGCATTGTATGGGGGGGGGGGGGACTTGGAGAGGTGAGGAGCCTGGGACAGCTGCATTCAGGCATTGTATGGGGGGAACCTGGAGAGGTGAGGAGCCTGGGACAGCTGCATTCAGGCATTGTGTGGGGGGGAACCTGGAGAGGTGAGGAGCCTGGGACAGCTGCATTCAGGCATTGTATGGGGGGAACCTGGAGAGGTGAGGAGCCTGGGACAGCTGCATTCAGGCATTGTATGGAGCGGAACCTGGAGAGGTGAGGAGCCTGGGACAGCTGCATTCAGGCATTGTATGGAGGGGGAACCTGGATAGGTGAGGAGCCTGGGACAGCTGCATTCAGGCATTGTATGGGGGGAACCTGGAGAGGTGAGGAGCCTGGGACAGCTGCGTTCAGGCATTGTATGTAGGGGAACCTGGAGAGGTGAGGAGCATGGGACAGCTGCGTTCAGGTATTGTATGGGGGGGATCCTGGAGAGGTGAGGAGCCTGGGACAGCTGCATTCAGGCATTGTATGGGGGGAACCTGGAGAGGTGAGGAGCCTGGGACAGCTGCATTCAGGCATTGTATGGGGGGGAACCTGGAGAGGTGAGGAGCCTGGGACAGCTGCATTCAGGCATTGTATTTGGGGAACCTGGAGAGGTGAGGAGCCTGGGACAGCTGCATACAGGCATTGTATGGGGGAACCTGGAGAGGTGAGGAGGACGGGACAGCTGCATTCAGGCGTTGTATGGGAGGAACCTGGAGAGGTGAGGAGCCTGGGACAGCTGCATTCAGGCATTGTATGGAGGAGGAACCTGGAGAGGTGAGGAGCCTGGGACAGCTGCATACAGGCATTGTATGGGGAACCTGGAGAGGTGAGGAGCCTGGGACAGCTGCATTCAGGCGTTGTATGGGGGGAACCTGGAGAGGTGAGGAGGACGGGACAGCTGCATTCAGGCATTGTATGAGGGGAACCTGGAGAGGTGAGGAGCCTGGGACAGCTGCATTCAGGCATTGTATGGGGGGAACCTGGAGAGGTGAGGAGCCTGGGACAGCTGCATTTAGGCATTGTATGGGGGGAACCTGGAGAGGTGAAGAGCCTGGGACAGCTGCATTCAGGCATTGTATGGGGAGGAACCTGGAGAGGTGAAGAGCCTGGGACAGCTGCATTCAGGCATTGTATGGGAGGAACCTGGAGAGGTGAGGAGGACGGGACAGCTGCATTCAGGCATTGTATGGGGGGGAACCTGGAGAGGTGAGGAGCCTGGGACAGCTGCATTCAGGCATTGTATGGGGGGAACCTGGAGAGGTGAGGAGCCTGGGACAGCTGCATTCAGGCATTGTATGGGGAGGAACCTGGAGAGGTGAAGAGCCTGGGACAGCTGCATTCAGGCATTGTATGGGGAGGAACCTGGAGAGGTGAGGAGCCTGGGACAGCTGCATTCAGGCATTGTATGGGGGGAACCTGGAGAGGTGAAGAGCCTGGGACAGCTGCATTCAGGCATTGTATGGGGAGGAACCTGGAGAGGTGAGGAGCCTGGGACAGCTGCATTCAGGCATTGTATGGGGAGGAACCTGGAGAGGTGAGGAGGACGGGACAGCTGCATTCAGGCATTGTATGGGGGGGAACCTGGAGAGGTGAGGAGCCTGGGACAGCTGCATTCAGGCATTGTATGGGGAGGAACCTGGAGAGGTGAGGAGCCTGGGACAGCTGCGTTCAGGCATTGTATGGGGGGAACCTGGAGAGGTGAGGAGCCTGGGACAGCTGCATTCAGGCATTGTATGGGAGGAACCTGGAGAGGTGAGGAGCCTGGGACAGCTATTATTATTATTTTATTATTATTTTTTATTTATATAGCGCCAACATCTTCCGTAGCGCTGTACATAGTACAAACAAATAATGGGGAACAAATATACATAAGAAATACAAGACACTGTACAGTCATGACATTGAATAGAATAAATACAGATACATACATAGTTGATATGTAGTTGGTACATATACATATGTTAAAATTACAGCAGTATGAGAAACACTAGGAGGAGGTCCCTGCCCTTGCGAGCTTACAATCTAGAGGGTAGTGGGGAGGAAACAAAAGGGAAGGAAACACCAGGATTAGTGGGTGAGCCAGTGTGACTTCAGTGCTGCCTATAGCAAATTATAGGCTTGTCTGAACAGGTGTGTTTTCAGAGTACGTTTGAAGGTTTCCAGACTCGTGGCATGACGAACCGGCTGAGGGAGAGAGTTCCAAAGGAGAGGGACCGCCCGTGAGAAGTCTTGGATGCGAGAGTGAGAGGAGGTGACTAGGCTGGAGGACAAAAGGGTCTCCTGTGAGGAACGGAGGGTCCGAGCGGGGAGGTATCTGGAGATTAAAGAGGAAATGTATGGAGGCGACAGCTTGTGTAGAGCTTTGTATGCAAGTGTGAGAAGTTTAAACTGGATCCTTTGGGCAACTGGTAACCAATGGAGGGATTGGCAGAGAGGGGCTGCATTCAGGCATTGTATGGGGGGAACCTGGAGAGGTGAGGAGCCTGGGACAGCTGCATTCAGGCATTGTATGGGGGGGAACCTGGAGAGGTGAGGAGCCTGGGACAGCTGCATTCAGGCATTGTATGGGGAGGAACCTGGAGAGGTGAGGAGCCTGGGACAGCTGCATTCAGCCATTGTATGGGGGAACCTGGAGAGGTGAGGAGCCTGGGACAGCTGCATTCAGGCATTGTATGGGGAGGAACCTGGAGAGGTGAGGAGCCTGGGACAGCTGCATTCAGGCATTGTATGGGGAGGAACCTGGAGAGGTGAGGAGCCTGGGACAGCTGCATTCAGGCATTGTATGGGGGGAACCTGGAGAGGTGAGGAGCCTGGGACAGCTGCATTCAGGCATTGTATGGGGGGAACCTGGAGAGGTGAGGAGCCTGGGACAGCTGCATTCAGGCATTGTATTGGGGAACCTGGAGAGGTGAGGAGCCTGGGACAGCTGCATTCAGGCATTGTATGGGGGAACCTGGAGAGGTGAGGAGCCTGGGACAGCTGCATTCAGGCATTGTATGGGGGGAACCTGGAGAGGTGAGGAGCCTGGGACAGCTGCATTCAGGCATTGTATGGGGGGAACCTGGAGAGGTGAGGAGCCTGGGACAGCTGCATTCAGGCATTGTATGTATAGGGGTGGGAGGAGAGCCACTAAACACCAGGGAACTGTATAGGAGAGGGAGGAGGGCCACTTGACACCAGGGAGCTGTGTAGGGGAGGGATGAGGGCCATTGGACAACAGGGAACTGTGTAAGGGATGGAGGTGGCCACTAGACATTAAGGTTGAACCGCGACTTGGTCCCAGTTTTTAATTTTGGCCCCGTGTATTTGGCTTTGGAACACTTCGGATGACGATGGCTGTGGCCGTCTTGCCGCTGGAGGATGGGGGGCGGAGTTTCAGAGCTATAATGATTTACGGGCAGCGGTGAGAAAATGCCGTTGACACTTGCCGATCCGTGGGGGGGGGGGGGGTGTTAGAGCTTTGCATTAAAGAACAAGTAACCTAAGCAGGGTATGGAAGTTGCCATACTTGTTTCCTTTTAAACAATGCAGGTTGTTTGGCTGTCCTGCTGATCCTCTGATACTTTTAGTCACAGACCCTGAACAAGCATGCAGATCAGATGTTTGACTTAAAGTGGCCATTATTCAATTCTTCGGACGATCGATCAATCAGAAATGATCGTACAGGCCCATTAACGGAAGGATAGCTGCCAATCCAATTAGATCAGATTAATAGACAAGTATAGCATAGTAAAATACTCTTCCGGGTCCCTTGAGGTTTGCTGTAAACCAGGGGTCTCAAACTCGCGGCCCGCGGGCCATTTGCGGCCCGCGATACAATATTTTGTGGCCCCAGGGCCCCAGAGCTTGTAGGGGCCCCCAGTGGCTACAAGAGGAAAAAAAAAATTTTCAAATCGGCCTTATAGTTTTTGAGAAAATCGATTTTAAAGTTGCAAAGGAAAAAAATACACATTTAAAAACCCGCCGACTTTAATGGTTAATAGCAAATCCACCTTAAATGCTAGAAACCCTAAATTTGCAGGATATGTTAATGAGATCGTTAGGAATAAGAGGAAAAAACAATTTTTCAAAAAGACCTTATAGTTCTTGAGAAAATCGATTTTAAAGTTTCGAAGGAAAATAGTATACTTTTAAATGCGGTAAATGTCACTTTTAGTAGCAAGCCTAACGGTAGTGTAATTTTACATGTATCAAAAGAAAGAGCAATACATTTCCTGACAGAGTTTCCAGGGGGTCCATACGCAGCCGCAGCGCTTTGGCCAGGGATCGCTATACAGCCGTAATATGGCTGTATGAAGATTCCGGGCAATTTTTCCTATTTTCCCAATTTTTTTTTTTATGTTTAGAGTGGGCGGGCAGAGGCGGCGATCCGCCGCGATTGACGTCAGGAGGGGCAGAGCTGAAGCTGAAAGCTCTGCCCCTTCCAGGAAATGCCGGCGGATTGCCCCCGGGGCGATTTCTGGGCTCTGCAGCCCTCGTTTTGCGGCGGGGACACGTGAACTCCCTTATGCGGCCCAGCCTCATCCTGACTTTGCCTCCTGCGGCCCCCGGGTAAATTGAGTTTGAGACCCCTGCTGTAAACGGATTGTACTGTATGGCTCCCCCTGGCTGCTGGTGTACACACTGCAGCCCTCGTCACCCAGCACTGATAGTGGTAGAGACAGCCGTCAGGTCTGAGCAATCCGTATTCCCCGTGGTCTGAGCACACATCACAGAGGGAAGCAGCAGGAGGAGGGAGACGCTGTCACCCTGTAGGACACACACACACATAAACACACACACACATGTGAAGGCCACCATGACATGTAGCGTGTAACACAAGGGAGCGAAGTGCTGTGTAGTCCCTCGGGGGATCATTCACCACAACAACAGCTCAGCATAATTACACCTTCAGAGAGAAGAAGTTTACTACTTAACAAGAGGAAGCAAGAAAAACACTCTTCTGCGGCATAATCACTACCTCTAATTAGAGGAGCAGGATTATCTCATCCCATCCATCAGGCCTAATGCAGGAAAGGCTGACATAAGGACAGATCGCGGAGATCCACCTACAGTATTTCACTTAAAGGACCGTTATGGTGAATAAAATGTAGCCAGTTACAATCTGACAGAACTGACAGGTTTTAGGCCAATCAATCTCCTCATAGGGGATTCTCGGGGTTTTCTTTGTTTTCAACAGCATTTCCTGAACTCTGGAGCCATGGATGAGGTGACGCTACTTACATGTATGCACAGCGAGCAAAAGAGACATTGGAGGAGGAAGGGGGGGTATGGGGGGGGGGGGGGGCTGGAGGAGGATACAGGGGAACAGAAGGCGTCACATGGGGGTACAAAGCAGGGGACAGAACAGAAGACACGGGGACAGGAGGCGGAGGACTCATGAGGTACAAAGGGGGCACAATAATTGGGGGAGAACATTTTCAAGATGACCATAGACACAACAAGTTTAGTATATTGTTTCACAACAGCAGAGAAATATGTGCACCAAACACCAAGCTAAAGCCTTAGTTACATAGTTATTTGGGTTGAAAAAGGACGTACGTCCATCGAGTTCAACCTTTGCAAATCTGGCCTAATCGGCTTGATCACGGGGCATTGCTCATGCAAATTTGCATTTGCTTTCGCATGCCATAATATGCAGGGTTTAAAACTAATACAGCAAATCGATTGCCCTGCGGGGATTAATTCGCGCAGCTTTTACCACTATCCAGGGACGCCAGTGGGGAGGCTCCCCATTGTCCCCATCAACCAGGGAGCCGCAGGGCCCCGAGTTCTCTCACTGCTCGGGAACCCTGCAGCGCCCCGGAGGGGCAGGATGGGGGTGCAGGCGACCAAAAGCGTGGCCAGCGCCGGGAAGAGCCGCTCGCACCCGCCTCCCCAAAAAGTAGGCACCTACCTTACCATGTGTACATTACACTCTGCCATATGAGCACGTCATGGGAGCAACACATGAGAAAGGAGTGAAACATGGGCCACCCCAAGCTTGTAGGGCTCAGGGCGGCTCCCACGCAACACACCCTGGGGGAGAGGGGGGGGGGTGCTAGGGGAAGGACAGGCGCAGGCAGCTCACTCTAGGCCTATCTCACCTCCCAGAGAGAGCCATCCACCACCCGCCTCCAAAGAATAGTATATTGTTTCCCCTGGCTTTTGCTCTCTAAACCTGTGTGTCTTATAGTCAAGAGCGTCTTATAGTCCAAAAATATGGAAATGTATGGAAAATATATGTGTGTATATATTGTTTCTTTCTGTTTTGCAGCGATGAGCCAGTGGCGGACATTGAAGGTCACGCGATGAGGGTGGCGCGAGTGACGTGGCATCCGTCTGGGCGCTTCCTGGGAACCACATGGTGAGGCGCAGGGCATGCTAGACTGCGCAGTGTAGATAAATTGCAGTTAGAGCTCTTTACTGACTGATTTTTGTCCTCTTGCTGTTGCTATAGTTACGACCGGTCGTGGCGGTTGTGGGACTTGGAGGCGCAGGAGGAGATTCTGCACCAGGAGGGACACAGTAAAGGCGTCTATGATCTGGCGTTCCACACGGACGGCTCCCTGGCTGGTACCGGGTAAGCAGATGATCGTAGCGTGGCTGTGTGTGTCAGGGGGCCTCTGGGGAACCAGTCTGATATGACATAACTCGCCCCAGAGAGAAGGCCACACATTAACCTCTCCTCAGCTTACATCTGCTGCTTTTCAAGAACAAACTGTTCTGGTGAGCTACATTCCCCACATTGCATCCCCCAGACTTGTATTGTCACCCTGTACAGGTCCTTCTCAAACAATTAGCATATTGTGATAAAGTTCATTATTTTCTGTAATGTACTGATAAACATTAGACTTTCATATATTTTAGATTCATTACACACAGCTGAAGTAGTTCAAGCCTTTTATTGTTTTAATATTGATGATTTTGGCATACAGCTCATGAAAACCCAAAATTCCTATCTCAAAAAATTAGCATATTTCATCCGACCAATAAAAGAAAAGTGTTTTTAAAACAAAAAAAGTCAACCTTCAAATAATTATGTTCAGTTATGCACTCAATACTTGGTCGGGAATCCTTTTGCAGAAATGACTGCTTCAATGCGGCGTGGCATGGAGGCAATCAGCCTGTGGCACTGCTCAGGTGTTGTGGAGGCCCAGGATGCTTCGATAGCGGCCTTAAGCTCATCCAGAGTGTTGGGTCTTGAGTCTCTCAACTTTCTCTTCACAATATCCCACAGATTCTCAATGGGGTTCAGGTCAGGAGAGTTGGCAGGCCAATTGAGCACAGTAATACCATGGTCCGTAAACCATTTACCAGTGGTTTTGGCACTGTGAGCAGGTGCCAGGTCGTGCTGAAAAATGAAATCTTCATCTCCATAAAGCTTTTCTGCAGATGGAAGCATGAAATGCTCCAATATCTCCTGATAGCTAGCTGCATTGACCCTGCCCTTGATAAAACACAGTGGACCAACACCAGCAGCTGACATGGCACCCCAGACCATCCCTGACTGTGGGTACTTGACACTGGACTTCAGGCATTTTGGCATTTCCCTCTCCCCAGTCTTCCTCCAGACTCTGGCACCTTGATTTCCAAATGACATGTAAAAATTGCTCTCATCCGAAAAAAGTATTTTGGACCACTGAGCAAAAGTCCAGTGCTGCTTCTCTGTAGCCCAGGTCAGGCGCTTCTGCCGCGGTTTCTGATTCAAAAGTGGCTTGACCTGGGGAATGCGGCACCTGTAGCCCATTTCCTGTACACGGTGGCTCTGGATGTTTCTACTCCAGACTCAGTCCACTGCTTCCGCAGGTCCCCCAAGGTCTGGAATCGGTCCTTCTACACAATCTTCCTCAGGGTCCGGTCACCTCTTCTCGTAGTGCAGTGTTCTCTGCCACACTTTTTCCTTCCCACAGACTTCCCACTGAGGTGCCTTGATACAGCACTCTGGGAACAGCCTATTCGTTCAGAAATTTCTTTCTGTGTCTTACCCTCTTGCTTGAGGGTGTCAATAATGGCCTTCTGGACAGCAGTCAGGTCGGCAGTCCTACCCATGATTGCGGTTTTGAGTATTGAACCAGGCTGGGAGTTTTTAAAAGCCTCAGGAATCTTTTGCAGGTGTTTAGAGTTAATTCGTTGATTCAGATGATTAGGTTAATAGCTCGTTTAGAGAACCTTTTCATGATATGCTAATTTTTTTTATAGGAATTTTGGGTTTTCATGAGCTGTATGCCAAAATCATCAATATTAAAACAATAAAAGGCTTGAACTACTTCAGTTGTGTGTAATGAATCTAAATTATATGAAAGTCTAATGTTTATCAGTACATTACAGAAAATAATGAACTTTATCACAATATGCTAATTTTTTTAGAAGGACCTGTATAGTGATAACTACAGCGGCACAAGAAATGCATGACGGCGTTAAAGGATCAGTGTAGTCGCAATGCCCCATCACAGCTCACCAAAACATCTACTCTGCCTGGCAGTAGGGGGGAGGGGCTTTGCCAAATCTCAGCAATTCATTTCTGTAGTCATAATATGACAAGACGAGCCCTCTTGTCTGCTGCATAATGGGCAGGGGCATTGTGTTCAGAAGTTGTGTTCAGAGTCTTCTTTCTGTACTCTTAATCCCCCTTTCCACCGAGTGCACAGCTTGAGTTTGGCACCAGGTGGTGCTATTAGTAGGAAAACATGGGTAAGTTACATTAGCGCTGTTTTGCTAAGCACTACCCGGCACCCATCCTTACTTGAACGCTTTGCTCCTAGTGCCCAAACTCATCCCCCACCTAATGCCAAAAACTATGGAACTAACCCCTCCTAGTACCTAAAACCCCACACAAACAGCCCACCCGTGCCTAAAATTAACCCCACCAAGTGCCAATCGCCTACAATCGGCCACAACCTTTAATTTCAATGTAGTAAGCAGACAGCTACTACATGTTGGGCACTCAATTAACCCAGTTGTCTATTAGTTTCTGGCAATCCCCACGCCCACATAACCCAATCTGCTCACTCCCCCCACAGCTGAATTCCACGCTCTACACACACACACGTACACACACACACACACACACGTACACACACACACACACACGTACACACACACACGTACACACACACACGTACACACACACACGTACGTACGTACGTACGTACACACACACACGTACACACACACACACGTACACACACACACGTACACACACACACGTACACACACACACGTACACACACACACGTACACACACA